>NC_087224.1:2523741-2603741 GCF_015104395.2 Macrobrachium nipponense | reverse complement strand
AAGACCTGTGCGCTCATCCTTATCTACATATGAAACTGCTTTATAAGTGTCGGTTTCGTCTTATAAATCAACCGGCTTGGAGTTCATTTGCTTCAAAGGGGGCGCCCCCCCCCCCCTTCCCCCATCCCCCTACCAGCCCCCCCAAAAGGTGACGTCACGGCCTCTCAGACGGGATGGCAACAGATTAAAAAACTCTCTCAGGTGGACTGAGAGAGGGAGGGAGGAACAGGAGACAGGACTCCATTATGATGGCAATGGTGGTGGTTCCTGGTGCTTCTTCAAACGTTTTTCGCTTATGAAATTGTCTCCTGCCTCTCAGCCAAGATTCGTTTTACTGCCTCTGGAGACATAAATGTCCGCAGGACGTATTTCGCGTCTCTATCTACCTAACATTCGTCTCACGTTCGAATAATGTTAGAAGAAAGAACAAGGAAAACAAGATAGTTCTTTGTTTATAGACGAAAGCATCGCGCACGCGGCCTTATGACTTCGCCCGGTGCAACGTCGCCTCTATAACGGCCCACCTCCTCTTTTGAAATTCCTATTGTACTACAGTTAGACCATCTTGAAAGGGACCAGAGACTTGGATCTTATCTTACAATAAAAGGGAGGACTGGAAACCGAATAAAAAAAACGAAGGATTCCTGGAACATGGACTCCTGGAAATGACATTTCGATAAGTATCTTTTTCGTCCTACGATAAGATTTTCGTTCCGGGAAGATGGCCTAGTCTTCTCGTGCCTTCTTCAGGGTGAATCCAGTCGTGTTTTTGCGTTGTTATTCGATTATATGCCACAGAAACCTTTCTAGACTTTAATGATAATAGGGTAATAATAATGCAACGGCCCTGGGCAACTTTAATTTTGCCCCGGTATTGGCCACATCGTGCCAAAAGTTGCCAAAACATGGGTTAGTAGGTGTGGCATCCTCTTGCATACGCTTTGCGTGAACACCAAAGATGTCAGTGGCTTTTTGACTTTATAAGAGAGAGAGAGAGAGAGGAGAGAGAGAGAGAGAGAAGGGGGAACCAACCAGTCACAGAGAGGGATGAGATAAGTAATGAAAGACATTAGCCATGATATAAAATATCGCATAAAAGGGGAACAGGCCCATAAACATTTTATCTTTATGAGATAAGTAGATAGATAAATAGATAGGGAGATAAATAAATAGATAGCTAGGTAGACAGACAAACAGATAAATAAATAGACTGATACAGAAGGAGGCAAGAAAATAAGACTAATGCTTCAGTGATTCAAAAAATCTTAAAATTCCGAGAAAAGTTTCAACACGTTACGCCTCGTAATAATGTCTGTCACACAGTTAGGCTTATAAGAATTCGCTCCACGCCTCCCTTTGCTCTTAGGCCTACGAATTTTTTCCCTGGTATAACTTTCCATAATGAAGTTATAGGTCTATTTCAGCTTTGCCATTTGTATGTAGGTCTAATTCCAGCTTTCCTAAGTTCTCTTGAGATATTGCAGCTGGAACAAACCCGGAATATCTGATTATTCCTTTCGCCAGTTTAGTCTTTTGAGAGAGAGAGAGAGAGAGAGAGAGAAATGCAGTCTAAGAGATAAACTGTCAAGTCTGTTGAAATTAGACTGGTTTTTCAAGACACAGTCTAAAAGCAGAGAGAGACAGTCGAATAGACAAACTGTTTAGTTGCTTGAAATCAGACTGTTTTTTTAGACATTAAGTGGATAGACATAGTCTAAAAGCAGAGAAAGACAGTCTAACAGATAAACTGTCAAGTCTGTTGAAATTAGACTGGTTTTTTTAGACATTTAAGTGAATAGACATACAGTCTAAAAGCAGAGAGAGGGAGAGAGAGACGAATGCACAAGCTGTTTAGTTGCTTGAAATCAGACTGTTTTTTTTAGACATTTAGTGAATAGACAGAGTCTAAAAGCAGAGAGAGAGAGAGAGAGTCTAACACATAAACTATCAAGTCTCTAGAAATTAGACTGGTTTTTCAAGACATTACGTGAATGGACATACAGTCTAAAAGCAGAGAGAGAGAGACGGTCGAATATACAAGCTGTCTAGTTGCTTGGAATCAGACTTTTTTTAGACATTAAGTGCATAGACATGCAGTCTAAAAGCAGAGAGAGACTCGAATATACACACCTAGACCTTGATGTAGAGAGTGGACATACCAAACAGCCAAAAAATCGAGAGGAGAAAAAAAATGCCGAATTCCTTTTTCAAAAGACTCCCAGATTCGGTGATTCACCTTCCAACTGTTGGCTCATGATTGCATCTGATTCATGGGCAGGGAGAGAGAGAGAGAGAGAGAGAGAGAGAGAGAGGGAAGAGAGAGAGGGGGGGAGGGGGAGGGAGGGGGGGAGGGGGAGGGTTTGTTTTATTAACTGAGGAAAGGGAATATTAGCGTGGATGAATGGATGGGTAGATCCTTTAGGGACAGATGTCTCGCCTAATCCTAAGCGATGGATAGAAGGGGCCGATTGGTCTATCCCCTTGGTCTAGGACTTTAAGTCCTTGTAGGGTTGTGTGGGTGGGTGGAGGGACAGTCTAGGCATAGGTCTATGTCCTTGTGGGTTGGGGACAGTCTAGGCATAGGTCTATGTCCTTGATCTAGGTCTAGGACTCTAGGTTCTATGCCCTTGGTCTAGGTCTAGGAAGGAATATGAGGTATATAGTGAACATTATAGCTGCTACTGACATAGATAGATAGATAAGGAGAAGAAGAAGAAGAAGAAGTAGATAATAATATAAACAGAAGAATAAAGATTACCTGGCCCCAGATAGCACATCCGCGAGTGTGTGTTTGTGTGTAATGGAATCCTCTCGTGAGTGGCTTGATAAGAGAGAGAGAGAGAGAGAGAGAGAGAGAGAGAGAGAGAGGTATGAATTCTCGGGAGCTCTCACTGCAGGTCCTCCTGTGATGTGAGATGTTTCGCCGTTTATAATTGATGCGAAATCATGGCTTAGCCTCTGATCGAGAGAGAGAAGAGAGAGAGAGAGAGAGAGACGTAGTAGAATCGATCAATATAAATAAACGTCATAAGATTCCTCACTCAAATTTGGTCATTGGCTGTGAAGGTCGGATAAAACCTCTCTCTCTCTCTCTCTCTCTCTCTCTCTCTCTCTCTCTCTCTCTCTCTCACACACACACACAAATAAAACTAGTGGCATCTGGTTGTATAAAGCTGTGACTGTCTTATGCTCTCTCTCTCTCTCTCTCTCTCTCTCTCTCTCTCTCTCTCTCTCTCTCTTCTCTCTCTCTCTCAAGATTAACAATAACAAAAAGTTTTAAGTTCAGTGGGAAATACAATTCATTTTTTTCATTTTTTTTTCCTCTGAGACAATTTAATAGACGCAATGATTTGACAGAAAGCGATTCAATACTTTTTTTAATCGCTTGGTAACAAGAATCTCTCTCTCTCTCTCTCTCTCTCTCTCTCTCTCTCTCTCTCGTAATGTTATGTCATAATGACAAAGCTTTTAAGAATATTGCATCTTTTCAAATCACCAATATAAAACCACTTGCTTATTGACACCTCATGGCACGACACGAGAATCAACCTCATATCTTTCATGCCTCATAATTAATACGTATGTTCCTCATACTGTGTTATGAGTGGGGAGCACTCGATCGATCGATGGGCGGGGTTTTCGTGAC
This sequence comes from Macrobrachium nipponense, assembly GCF_015104395.2. NCBI lineage: Eukaryota > Metazoa > Arthropoda > Malacostraca > Decapoda > Palaemonidae > Macrobrachium > Macrobrachium nipponense. The sequence continues at coordinate 2,600,095 of NC_087224.1, read as the reverse complement.
TATAGTCTGTTATTGAAGATGACGAGAAATATTAAAAGAAATGCAGTTTCTTATTTTGGACTGGTTGCGTGCCATGGCGGTATACGAAGCTCTCTGTAATATGACGTAGTGTTTTGTCTAGATTTTCCGTGATTTTGAGAGAGAGAGAGAGAGAGAGAGAGAGAGAGAGAGAGAGAGAGAGAGATCATAACAGGAGCGAGAGAGATAGAGAATTATCATATGGCCACACCAGAGAAAACTTTAGCAAATCAGCTCCAATCTTAGACAATAAACCATACCACTAATATCAGGAGAGAGAGAGAGAGAGAGAGAGAGAGAGAGAGAGAGAGAGAGAGAGAGAGACTCAGGCAAGTCTTCCTCGCATAGGGTGATTAGGCCGACCATTAATTTTGGTTTGCTCTTTTATAAAGCAGGAAGCTGCCCATTGTGGCATTTTAGGCTTATATATGTGTGGGGGCAGCCATGCCCTTTGCCCCACACAGTGGTCAGTCCAGTCATTTGCTCTTTTCGCTAAACAGAGGCCTTAGGCCTAGATGCATTGGATGCATTCCCCGATTTGTGTAATTGATTAAAATATTATAGATATTAAAGTGTTTCCGTAGCTTTGCAATGGCATTCATTACCATCGATGCTTAGGTCTATGGTTGGATATTAATTCTTTTCTTATCTACCTAATGGTTTGAATGCTTGAGCTGTTTAGTTTTTTTTATATAATGATTTCCTTTACACACAGACACATTGTGTGTTTATACAACTCCTTTTAGAGTTCAGACAGAACCTCTGACAAGCATTCTTTGAACTGCTTGTGACTGATTTTCCTTCTTGCTTGCGTCTGATAACACCTATAACAACCCTGAACGATAAAATACACATCCAAATACAACGTTAGCAAATACAGGATGTATATACACATAAATGTATATTTAAAATAGTCTGATATATTTTTTGGCGGGACAAAAATCCGAAGCCAGACTACCTGTCACTCTGTCAAGTGATCCACTACTGAATCGACCGTTGCTATTGTCGACAGTCCGCCTTGAAAATCGACACGACCGCAAAAATGGAACGGTTATAAAATCGGTCGTCTGTGTACGTGTGTGTGTGTGTGTGTGTGTGTCCGTCCGTAACAATTATGGCTGAGTCATCCTCATCGTACTACAACGAACCCGTTGCTGCTGCTAGAGGGTGTACTCTAGACCTATATAAGACGGTTGCAGGTTGAAAGCGAATTAGAAAGTGACTTTCTCTTTCATTTTACTCTCTTAAGTGATAGTTTATGTTATATTCTGTTATTTAATAAAACTATAAGACATTTTAATGGTTTGCAACATCGTCTTTTGTCGCCGTTTACCGACGCAAGGATGCATTTGAGTAGAACTTTCGACCGTAAGGACGCGAGCGACACCTGTCAGTTTCTATAGTCATTCATGCTCTGGTTTTCATCTCTCTCTCTCGTCCTCTCTCCTTTCCGCTCTCTCTCTCCTGTCTCTCTCTCTCATCCTCAATTTCCAATTTCAAACTATCGATAGAATTCAACTCCCACTTTAGATAGAGAAGAAAGTAGATAGAGACGGGTAAACAGAAAAGAGAGAGGGAGAAAAATAGGAAAAAATGAGACTAATTAGAAAGTGAGGAGAGAAAGATCGCTGAGAGAGAGAGAGAGAGAGAGAGAGAGAGAGAGAGAGAGAGAGAGAGAGGGGGGGGGGGCGAGTAGAAAGACATGACAAGAAAAATAGAGAAATTAGACTAATTAGAGGAAAGTAAGGAGAACATATACAGCGAGAGAGAGAGAGAGGCTCTGATCATGACCTACAAAAATGACGTTCCATTCTCGAAGGTTTCCTACATAGTCGCTGGTTGTAGTCGCATTGAACCATTATGAATAAGTCGCCGAGAAAAAAAAAAAAAAAAGTGAAAGCGGACTGTTATCTCGTCAACTGCGTATTATCTTGAGCGACTGGGTTCTATAATTCGCGTGTTGTAATAATAATAATAATAATAATAATAATAATAATAATAATAATAATAATAATAATAATAATAATATGGCGCCATTGTTTTTGACTAAGCCAACTTGTCCTGTTTACTTTCAGTAATTTCAATTCATTATTGCACTTTCCTTTGTTTATTTATTGAACGAATAATGGTGGGCATGTCTGCCCTACTTCAGCTGATATAATTAATGAATAATAATAATACATAATAATAATAAAATAAGTTAATAATAAATAATAATCAATAAATAAATACCCTTGAATGTCTACGAAACAGAGCATAGGCCTAGTGCCTTATCCCAATCATGAAGAAATGGAAAGTGGTAAAAACTTAAAATTTTTGGGCAATTAGACCCAGTCTATGCCAATTTCAAAGCCATAAACTAGAAGGGTTAAGAAAAGGGGGGCCAACAGCTTCAAAAATTCGGGCAACTGGGTCCAGTCTATCTCAATTTAGAGCCTGTAAGATAGAAAATAAAAAAGAATAATTTATTATCACGTGAGCATGTGCAAATCGCATACAGTACCCCGCCCCCTCCCCCACGGGCTTGGCCTAGATCAGAATGAATCAAAGGTATTTTCCATGAGAGAGAGAGAGAGAGAGAGAGAGAGAGAGAGAGAGAGAGAGAGAGAGAGAGAGTTAAAATATTCGGATTAATTATACGGTCTCAAGCATGAGTCTATACCCAAAATAAACAAGGAGTGAATGTATTTTTTTGAATAAATTCTACAGAGAGAGAGAGAGATAGAGAGAGAGAAGAGAGAGAGAGAGAGAGAGAGAGAGAGAGAGAGAGAGAAATTATCTCTCTCTCTCTCTCTCGCTCTCAGAACTATTTAATCAGCTGACGGAATTCTATATTTAAATCCTTCTTAGTACCGGAATAATAATGTCCGCTGGAAACCGCTCAAGCAAAAAACTTTACATTTCTTAGAGAATTCTCCTATAAATCTCATTCGCTCTGACTGTATAACCGAATATATCTTCCTGAATGTTTAATAGATATAATGATTATATATAGCGATTTATAGGACCCACTCAATGGGTTCAAACGAGACCCGAAAACCACCCAAAACGGGTGAGGAGAGAGAGAGAGAGAGAGAGAGAGAGAGAGAGGAGAGAGAGAGAGAGAGAGAGAGAGAGAGTACGGCCGCAACACACCCCGCCCATACGTACGTAGACCACTTGTTTATACTGGGCGGCGCGCTCGCGAAGTAGTCCCTCAAACGTCTAGTCTTTTGGTCTTTTAAATGATGTTTTGGACGGTTTTACGACGTTTTTCGATTTATATAGACATTTTTTCCGTTCTGCGTTTAATCAAACCGCCATTTGCGAATGTTAAAGCGGAAAAAACAATGAGTAACTATGCATGTTTTGCATTATGCCGGGACATCGAATGGAGGAATTTGATTTTCGACTTTATTCGTGGTCGGCCATTTGAAAGCGAAACAGACGAGAATTTAGGGACTTGATGGCCACGAAAGAGAAAGAGTGTGTGTGTGAGAGAGAGAGAGTGAGAATGAATGTGAAACAGAGAGAAAAATATGAGAAAAAGATAGAATCAGCGGAGACGTTATGACAACTATTCAGACTCATCGTCACCGTCGGCCATTAAAAAAAAAAGCGATACAAACGGTTTTTAAAAAATGTATATAAAAATTAGACTGAAATAACAAGTAGAGAGACGGAAAATGCGAGAGATAAAGAGAAAGAGATATATAGATAGAAACAGAAAAAGAGAGAAAGAAAGAAATAAGGGAGAAATAGAGCCAGGAAAATCAAATTTAAAAAACAAATCTAGACTCATCCTCACAATCATAGCCGGCCATTGACGGCTAAAAAAATTAAAGAAAACTACATTTAAAAGCGAAAATATGACCTAAAACTGAGAAAGAGAGTGTGAGAAAGAAAGAGATAGATAGATAGATAGAAACAGAAAAAAGAGAAAGAGAGAGAGAGAGAGAGAGAGAGGCCCTAAAAATCAAATTAATGAAATAATTAGACTTATCCTGGCAATCCAAACCGGCCATTGCCGACTAAAAAAACTATAGAAAATTACCCATAAAAGCGAATATATGACATAAAAGTGAGAAAGAGAGAGAGAGAGAGATAGAAAATATAAAAAAGAGAGGAATAGATAAATAAGAGAGAGAGAGAGAGAGACCGAAAAAATCAAATTTTAACAATAAATTTAGATCATTCGCTATCAAAATTAGGCCGACCATAAAAAAACGAAAGAAAACTGTCCATAAAAGCGGAAAAATAACCTCCAACCGAGAAAGAGAGAGAGAGAGATAGCCGGCGGAGGAACACAGACACCCTGAGAGAGAAGAGAGAGAGAGAGAGAGAGAGAGAGTGAGAAAGAGTGAGAAAGAGAGAGAGAGAGAGACAGAGAGCATTCGTAAACTCATGTCGGTGCAGTGGAGGCGAAGCCTCGAGTGCGTCGTGGTTGATGGAAGTGATTTGAAAAAGAAGTTCGTATTTTCTCTTATTTTATTCCCCCCTGGGGGATTTATGAATCGTCCCTGAGTGCTAAAGAAGGAGATTGGATTTACAGCAAGTGATTCCGGGCGGATTTAGGGAGATTAACGACGCCTTAGGTGAGTTAAATGACGTCGAAACGAAGAGAGTGAGAGCGAGTGAGCCAGAGTGGGATGGGCGCCTCCTCCTCCTCCTCAGTTCTTTTTCAGATTTTAACTTCCAGATTTTCCAGAACGGGGCTCGTATCGTTATCCCTGATGAATAACGCCTCTCTCCTCCTTCCTCCAGGTTACAGCAGCGTCCTGGAAGAGGTTCCAGGACCGAAATTCGGTTTCTGAAGTCTTAAGTCGCCGCCGCCGCCGCGCCCCTCTGGGTCGGCCACTAGGCCTAGCAAGATGGTCTCTCTCTCTCTTTCTTCCTCATATTTCCTCTCTTTTTTACCTCTTCCTCTCTTCGTCTGGTCTCAAGTCGGTCTCGAGAGCGACTGGAAGATGTTCCAGGACCGGGATTATGTGATAATTAAGGATTGAGATCTCCGGTCCTGGAACTAGGTCTTGGGGTTCCGTGCAAGAAGGTCACATCTCTTCTTTTAACCTCTTCCTGGTTTCTTCTGGTCTCAAGTCGGTCTCAAGACCAGTTAGAGGATGTTCCAGGACCGGAATTATGGAATAATTAAAGATTTTCGTCTCTAGTCCTGGAACTAGCTCTAGGGCTTCCGTGCAAGATGGTCACAACGTCTTCCTCCTCCATCTCCTTTTACCTCTTATTCGCTTCTTCTGGTCTCAAGTCGGTCCCAAGACTGACTGGAAGATGTTCCAGAACTTAAATTATAAAATAATTTTGTAAAAATTAAGGATTAATACATCTAGTTCTGGAACTAGGCCTATCGGTTTCCGTGCTAGAAGGGCGTCTCGTTCAACCATATCAATACAACATAAGACTTTTGAAGATTTAATTATCGTAAGCACAAACAAAATACACCATATAAACAAAAAACAATTAAATATGATGATTAATGATTAATTGCCTAAAGAGGCCTAATCCCACATTTGAGATTTAGGACATGTGAGCAAGTTGCAATTGTCAACAGTTCTCCCTCTCCTCTATAGAGGCCAGGGGGTTAAAATACCTTTTTTTTAAATTAATTATTTCCCCCCTAGACTGAAATGAAAACCTTATGCCAATGGTAGTTCATGGGTCGTATGGACGACCGTTGGCCAAGACCTTATATAAGCCTACTATTTGGAATCGGCTAATATTTTACGCAATAATATATCTTTTTTATCATATTTTAGACTTCATATTGAAAACTACGACTGCAAAGTCTATTGGACGACGGTTGACATAGCTAGGCCTACCTAGGGCAAGACTATACGAGTACTATATAGAACCAGACGATATATCTACAATAATCTACTTTTTTATCAGGTTTTGTACAAAGCAAAAGGAAAAGACTAATGTACAAACGCCACAAAAATAGGCCTGCGTATCCTCCTTCGTTAAATCTTAGGCTAGGCTAGGCCTCGAGCATGCACGAGTACCATAGATGTAGTCTAACCGTCTGCTCGAAAATGGGAGTTTCTAGAACTCGAACAGAACTTCATTGATTATTTTAGTTAGCGCCTGAATCCGACAGCTTTTTCTTGGGTTAGGCTAGGAAGAGAATTCGTCACATATCGTCTGCTGTAGTTTGCTCGTTTTTGTATATTTATGTAGACAGTATTTATCAGCCTGATTAGGCTAATGTATTATGAAAATACTTTATATTTTATCTGTAATACCTGGTCTTAGTATCAAAATGGTTTTTTTTTTTCTATTTAGTTAATAACTGTTCTCTATATTCAAGTTTTTTTTTTCAGTTTTTATTATGCTACCACAAAAAGCTCAACAAAATCCATAGCGAAGTTTTCCGTTACCGAGATAGTAACTGGTTTTGTTCATATTTCAACATTCATACCAGCAAAACTATAAATAAACGTCAGTTCGCACAAGAAAAAAGGATATCAGGCTAGCCTAGATTTTTGTTGTTAATGCATACCCTTCAGAAAAGGTTATTAGGCTAGCCTAGGTTATCATCGTAAATGATAAGGTTGAGTTGGTATTGGTGGGGGAACATTTGAATAAGTAACGTAGCATATGAGAACTAAAACCCAAGGGTTATCACCTTATCAACTGTTGAACTATGAGTGTCATACCAGTGATGAATGAAGTCTAATCGAATTCAGTAAGCCCAATGTCGACATTCCTACTGAAATAGAGATGTGGTGTTATTTGAAGTTCATGAATGTATGAACGTATAAACTTGCCTGCAGGTTCGGTTAGGAATTTAATGATGTTCGTAGATCATTGCTTCATCTTCTTGACTCATAGATCATTGCCTCATCTTTTTTACTCCGTTTTGCATGTTTATTTTTTGTGTATACGTCATTGATGCATTTAGAATTGATGGCAGTGACACTACCTTGCAGATAAAACATTAATGGAATCACATGATTGGTTGACATAATAGTAAAAACTGTAAAGGAGAAGTATTTTATCGGTTAGTGGGGAATGTTATTTTTGATCAATAATATTACGTACTCTTGGTAATTATAGAGACATGAAAACAAACAGGATAATTTTAAGTTTGTGTTCAGAGAAATTAGTGACGTTTTTCTGAGTGATTGAGTATTATATCATCATTACACTACGCCATCTCATTGTTGAAATGAAGAGATTTTCAGGTGTGGTTAGAAGTAAATTCACAGATTGGCCTGGCTTTAATTTATATTGATAAATTTTTAAGAATTAAATTCAGAAATATGTAGTCACTTGAGTAAATATCTTGGTATACAAGAACTGTGCAAATGATGTTGAGGGAGATTATGTATGTACAGTATATAACTTTGCATATCAAATCATATAGTATATTTTAGTATACATTATTTGTATCCATGTATAAGTCTTAAGTGCGAAAGAAGGCTCCCATAGCATTTCCACTTGAACCCAGTGTGAAATTCATAATTTTGTCCCATTTCTTAAAATATGAAGAACGTGTGCTTTGTATTGCATATAGAAATTGACTGAGATAACCCGTTTTTAGAACGTTATACTGTAAATTTCAGTGATATGGTGGGGAGATTAAATTTTATAGACGCCATATCTCAAAAGAATTATATTCCACGTATCAGTGACTTTGGCTGTGGATTAATAATTAGATTATTAATAAGTCAGATTGTACAGTAGTATTGGTATTAATTTTGGTATTTTTGTGAAAAGTTGATCCTGAAAGTATTCTTCTGGTAAGAACTTCATTCTAAATTTACTCACGTTTTGAAACAATTTACGTATGTAATGGTTGGCATGCAACACAATAATTCATTGGAGAAGGGCTTTTGACACCAAGACACATTTTAATGTGAAAATAAAACAAGTTATTCTATGGAAGAACAAATTCTTTAAGAAAAGCTCCTCTAAAAATTAATACTCCTGGTGACTTGAAGATTCCTAAAAAATACAGCGCTAATGTATCAAATTCCCTGTTGGCTACTATATATACTTTAATTTGACAGCAACCTTATTTGCATTTGTATTGATTCAGGAAAGATGTTGGTCAGGGAAACAGCCTTGTTTGCATATAGAGTGAAGCAGAGGTGTTGGTTAAATGTGTTTACTATTTTCATTTTTATAGCTGTACGCTGAAATTAAGTTGGCTTGACGTACGTCTAATTTCATATAGTACAGTGTAGGTATATTGCCATTTCAGTAGTGATATCTTTATTATGATTGATGACAATGGTGGTCTCTTGTTTTGTTTCTGTAGTTTTTTTACGATTGGTTTTGTGTTTAAGTCTGCTCATCTTTTGGTTCGACAGTTGACAGTACACAGTTGAATGTGCATCTTTTGCTTTGAGAATTGACAATACAAATTGTTTTAAGATGTATTACTAGGAAAAGTTATTCTGTAACAGTAAAAAGATTATCAGCTTGACTCGGTGAATTTACCATCTTGATTTAGCACTACATATTTAAAGAATGATAAATCTAGTCAAATATGTGGGACTTTTAAGTTTCTGACAAATGCTGTGTTATATACTGTATGTGCAAGATGATTTGTCTTTCTTATAGAATATGTTTTGTTTTGGGCAGCTTTACGTGTGTTTTATCTACATATAAAGATCTCAAAAATGCATCCGTATACCTACAAATTCTTCTGAGCATAACCATTTAGGCGTGAGAGAGATGTCTTCTATGTGTCAAGATAAACAAAAAGCACAAGAGATTTATAGAATGCTCTGTTAGTATGTTTCCAGATGGTTAGCAGCAATTTGTATTTGGGAAGTAGCTTTGAAAACAGAAGGTGCCCCTCCCTCAGAATTATATTGTCGTCATATTGTTGAGCCCCAGTGCCTTCGTGATATTTTGAAATTCACTGTAAATGTTATTTTCAATCACAGAATTTTTTATTTTATTTTACAATAATACGCTCATGCAAAGGAAACCACATTCTTGAAAACTCTTCTCGGAAGGAGACGTAAACCAAACTGGAAGTCTTTGGCATTCCAGGCTCTATTGTTTCCATTGTCACAAAAGTTTGTGGTTTGAAATGTCACATACTTAGGTAAACATCCTCCTACGTGGCGGCTAGTGCTTGCTTTGTTTGTCTTTCAGTCAAAAGTGTTTTGGCTTAGTGGGAAGATTGTATAAAGATATCCAACCTTAAAGCATTTTCATGTTATTTTTAATATTGATTAGGACTTTGTTAGCTTATGCGTCTAGTAGCTTATGATGGTGGCAGTCATATGCGTAAGTAAATTCTAAACAAAGTGGATCAATTAGTCAACTTGTTGAGCAGACTGTTTTTGGTCAAAATTTAATAATCATTAACACTATAGTAGAGGAAGATGATTATTGTAGATCAGTGTCATTGGACCCAGCAAAGAGAATACTATGTAAAAATGTTAACTTGTTCATTTTCATCAGGTATGAATATATATGGCATTTACTGCAAGTTTTTTTTTAAAGTAAAAAGATATGCTTTTGGTTGCAATAGAGTATGCAGCATATTGATGTACTGTACTATATTTATTTTTATTATATATTATTCAGAAGATGATACCTATTCATATGGAACAAGTCCACCAAAGGGGCCACTGACTTGAAATTCAAGCTTCCAAAGAATATGGTGTTCATTAGGGAGTAGTAAGAGGAGGTAAAGAGAATGTTTACACAACATGTCTGGTTTAGTTCGTTGGAATTTGTTGAAAGTTTTCATCCTTTTGGTCAGTACTAATCTCCTGAACTCGGTAGAGATCAGAAACCTTACAAGCTTCGTCAGTAAGCCACATGAAATCGCAACAGCGTAGGCCTCTTTTTATATGTCTTTTGTGCCGTCTACCCATTTTGTCCACAGCTTGAGTTTTCTTTGCCTTGAAGAGATGTTTCCGTTTCATAGGCTATTTGTTTCCAGATGTTGTGTGTGTCAGGTTGTGAACTTTGATGTTAGGTGCTTCCATGTCATAACGACGTTGTTCATTTGCCACCTGGAACATCCCAAAGGATGTTTGAAGCTGTGGCAGATGCAACACAATACAAAAGAAATATGTACTGTACATAATCAGAATTTGTGTGCAAGTAGGCTTTTGTAATTTATCATGTTTAGTACTGAATTCTTAACAGAAACAAATTGGAGGAAGTGAACTCCTTAGGTACTTTTTGCTTTTGAGTAGTATTTTGCAATATGAATGATTAACCTTTGGAATGACTATGAGTCGTCATCAGATTTTGATGTAAACATCTGATGAGTTTAGATATTTTATAGTTCTGCATTTGCACAAAAGTTTATGTTTAGACAAATAGAAATGTGAAATGGTCAAAAAAGGTCTTTTCCACCAGCATTACACATCTTTTTCGACTAAGTCTTATTGATCGGCCAGGATATTTATGTATGTTTACGTATGAGAGTGAGAGAGTCAGCATGACATTATGCAATAAATTGACAGTGCTTTCTAGATGTTACACTGTAAGAAGCAAGTCATGTAAGCTGATGGCTGAGTATAGTGTCTTTTGATACTTATTGCATGAACCTGGAGTTGTAGTTCAGGCGAGGATTCAATATTAGGAAAGGGTAAAGTTGAAGTAATTTACTTGCATTGAGGGGAACAGGGAGAAAGTCAGGGCAAAAGGAGTGAAACTGGGACTGATTGGACACAATGAACAATCTGTTTTGCTAAGATAGTCTGTAAAAAAATCCTTTATGTACTATTTTTATTTCTTGGAGGATGGGAGTTTTAGTTTCATTATGTTTAACAACTACAAATTCAAGTAAATTTCCTAAGATGGGAGGGCTAAAACGCAATAGAATGAGACTGTCAAACCTCTTAACTATTTTTGGTGGAGCAAAAACATCCATTGGGGCAAAGGGAATCACAGTTGTGGCCGTTACTTTTTTGCATTTTGTTTTGATTTCCATCTGTAAGGAAATCATGAACTAAGCAGTTCTATAATTATTGCTCGGTGCAGTATATTTTGTATGTGGCCACTATCAGAGGTACTATATAGGCTATGCTATTACTGTCAAGTTTGGTTAATTAGCTACTTAATCATTTTTCCTGTTCAGTTTTATCATTCAGGAATTTGCATAACCATACCATAATTTTCAGTGCAAGTAATTAGTAGTGTGACATATTTTGATAACGGTTAGTTCCACAGTATGAGTAGCCTGATTATTAACTTTGATTGGTGCAATTTTGATATTATTAGTGGAGCCAATCAATTGTTAGTCATTTCCGTATTATACTGTACTACTGTTTAGAATTAATTTTTATTACTGGTGATAATGTGTTTTAATTTCTGTTTTATATAGCATATTGTTTTGAGTTATATGAGTTAGTTTTAAAGCAGTGTCATGTGTCACAATAGCACTTTAATTGTCACCATATTTTTGCTCATAAAAAAAAGTATTCGTTACTTGATTTAGCAAGTGGATGGTGCCTCCCACTTATCTGTCGAAAGATCAGATATCGATTTCGCATTAGAATCCAAACATCTACGTGACCAATATGTCCAGACAGTTTCTGCTTTTATCTGTTCTTCCATATTGTTCTCAAAAAGCAAATGAATCGGGAGAATGTAGCAAGAGTATTTTGTACCATTATTATGCGTAGTAATGTACTTTTTCATAGTCGAGAATTGTGGCAATGTTGAATGAGAGATGACTATTTTGCTGGCACCTTTTCATAGTCAAGAATTATGGAGATGTTGAATGAGAGATCACTATTTTGCTGGCATTTGTCATCATTCTTTTACATATAACACAAAGCTGGGAAATGGACACTGATCAGATGACATTCCAGTCTTAACAGGAAATAGAGTCCAGACAATGACCATTCTTATTGTGATACGCCCTCTCAGATGAAAGAAACTTTCTCCTTTATATATTTCTAAGGAAAAAAAAAGTCAGGAAATTGATGAGTAGAGAGAGGAGAGAGAAAGGAAGTATTTAGTACAGTATAGAAGTATTTTAAACATAATTCCCATTTCTTGATGTTTATTTATCATAACTTGCTTCAGATCTCTCCTTGTTTTCATTTGCTTCAAAATGCCTGTTATACATAAACATTAGCAAGATTTCTTTCCAGGTGTTTTCGTTTGCTTCAAATACATTTTACTGTATAATACTACATACCCTTAGCATGATTTCCTTGAATGCTGTGTTCATAACGTGACCTGTCAAATTCATTCACGTCGTTTTGGTTTTGTGGCGTGATATCTTGACGTTCCTTCCCACTGTTAATCACAAAGCATAGATAGATGATATGATAAGAATCTGTTAATATTAGTCCCTTTCCTTTGATTGTACTGTAGTTGCTTTCCTCTCTCTCTCTCAACACTTGATGTAAATTGGTGTCAATTTACGTTCCATTGAATACTTTGTATGTTTATAGCTGTATATTGGATGGTCATAAGGGCTGTGATATCCTGGTATCAAGGATATACTGAGGTCCTTGGGAAATTGTCTGCCCTCATGATTGGTTGTGTTGAAGTGTGAAAGGGATGGAATCCATTTTTGTGAGACAAGTCCATTTTATATATATCAGCATTCTTTCAAAATGCATGGGTGTGGTGTGTGATATGTTGTTGATAAATTGATCAATTGTATTACCAATCTAGATATGAAATCTGTTCATTGACAGTACAAGAATGTCAAAGATTATCTCTATAAATTTACAGTTGTCACAATTATATATTTGCATTGTAGGATGACATCAGTTCCAATGGTCTGTCCATATTCTAAAAGATCTCTGTGGCAGTAGGTTCAATGTAATGAACACCCTAGCAGACTTCATGACTGTGGAGTGTTACTGCATGGTGTTGAAAAGTAGGCAGACTGGTTAAGCTTGTTCAGCAAGTCTCCTGGGTCCTTGCTGAATAGCGTACAGGTTGTAAAAACTGTGTGCTGAATGTAATGAAGCTCAATAAACCTTTGTTCATAATTTTTAAGTTTTGATGGGAACTTCTTGGTGGTTTGAGGCAGCCCTGTTCATATTATGTATGAGCCATTTTTTTTATTAAGACTGCAGTATTATGAATCCCTTTCTCTATAGTAGTTGCTTTTCGCATAGCAGTCGTAAGGGAAGGTGGCATTGCATTTTTATTTTGGTAATGAAAGTTATTTTTCAGAATTTGTGCTTAATGAATTTTTTAAAAATTATGATTAATTTTAATGTTTCTTTGGATGCAAAGTATGTTTATAGATAAAATTTCTTTTTTATACCAGCGTTTGAAACAGAACATCTGGGTGAAAACATAGTTTGCATTGAAAGAGCGGAGTTTATTTGGATTAAAGTTTTCCCTGAACAGTTAAAGAGCCAAGTAAAATCCCATGATTTGTAAAAAGGGTGCAAACAGTCACTTAGTCGGCTGCTTCCTCCGTTCTTTGCTGGAACCCTGAACCGTCGTCATTTGTGGTTTGAGAATGGTGTGTCTGGCAGTCATGTTGATTTATTTCTCTCTCTTAAGAATTTTAAAGTTTTGTTATCCATTTGGGATTGTTTTTATTTCTGTTATGCTATGAAATTTGGTGTTCAGTAGCCAAGAGTGGTTCAAGTGTTTGGTAATAAACTGAAACTTGACTATGCTTGATCGTAGTGCTGTTTTTGTAATGTACATATTAGTAAACAAGTAGTGTGTATAGTACCATTCATTTTATTGGAAAAATAAAAATTAAATACTGTGCCCTATAGTAGTGTTGAAATGCAATAATAGACCGGGAGATTAGAGGGGATAATCAAATGAATTATTGTATATTTTCTGTTGTTATTGTATACCTTTCTCTTGTATCAAGAGAACTAAAATACAGCTCTCTCTCTCTCTCTCTCTCTCTCTCTCTCTCCTCTCTCTCTCTCTCTCTCTCTCTCTCTCATACACATTTGATACAATCAGCATAACAAAAGATTTATAAAATATTTGATGTGAAACTGACCCAATCTTTTAGCTGCAAAGTTGGGGTTTTTTATCTGATATGACCAGTGATAACAAAGTATACATAGAGATATCCCGAGCAATAATAGGCAAGAATAGAATGTAACTTTCTGAATGGCTGTTCAAGTGTCATGTTAACTGGTTGTTTACATTTGCAACGCTTGTAGACTGTCAAAAGAGTTGACAAGTAATGGTTGTGTATTGTGCTTCTTGTTTGTTTTGGTTTTTGTATGTTGGTTTCGTCTGGGAAACTTTTTTTTTTTTTTTTTTTTTTTTTTTTTTTTTTTTTTTTTTTGTTTTTTTTTTTTTTTTTTCCCTCCCCAACACAGTTCCGATTTTTGCACGTCAGAAAAAGTTGACACGTCTTAGAGAAATGTTGAAAGTTATTTGTGGTTTAGCTTTTCATAGAATTGGAGTATGTTGTAATTAATCTCATTCTTGATGCCATTACGTTTTGGAGAAGGGTGAGAGAAAGGCATCCGTTCGAATGGTTTTGCCGAGCGAGAACTTGGGGCCTCGCTTGTATGGAGGCCCTGTGTCTGTCTGTCTGTCTGTCTATCTGTCTGCTGCTAGAAATGAATGAGCATTGCAGCTAGTATTCCCAGGATTTAGTGCATTATTCATTTTGAACTGCAAGCTAATTCATGTAGGAGTGCCACCTTTGTGAATTGTATATTCGTAGTTGGTTTTGATAATTTCTTTGAAGTCATATGCATCCATTTTAGTTTTTGAGATTCAAAGAATGTGAGAAGCAGTACAGTAGTACAGTACGTACACATAGGCAGAGTTTGTGTTATATATTTTGACATTTGGTAGATCCTAGTCATGTATTTTTGATGGTATGGGAATGATTTTATTTTGTGTCTTGCATTTTTTTTTATTTTACCTGAAGGGTGCTATGTCATAGTATACATAATTCAGAGTAATTTCTCTGTGTTTGGTTTTTATACTTGTCCTGAGTTCCCTGTAAATTGCACATTGCTATGCAAAGGACAACTTGCAGGATTGCTATTATCATACGACTAAAATCTTACCCTGCTATGTATTGAGAGAGAGAGAGATCTAGTGGGATATTTAGATTGGTTTGAGATGCTAGCTTTCAGAAATTTCATTTAGTGCTTTTTTAAAGTGTGTGAATTTATAAATTTAAGGGGTGAAAAATTTCTCAGGGGTTAGTTTTTATTTGTAATCAAAACAACTTAATATACCACTTCAAAGATACTTCTGCTGCTGGTTTAGTAGGTAAATATGTGATTTTTTTTGTTGGGAATAATTTGCCAGAGTTTTTTTGTATTGTATGAAGTCTAAATCACATGTTGATTGCAGCCTGCTTATTTTTTTAAAATTAAGGGGGGGGGGGAAGTACAGGTAATTTTTTTGGTTATTTTCCTAAGAGTGTTTGTATATTAAGCGAAATTATGTACTACTGTTTTTTTTTACGCGCAGGAAATCAGTACATACATAGAATAGTGCTACTAAATTTTGCATCTAGTAGATAGTTTGAGAACACGTTTTTTATAAAACCATCACCAATGTTTATGTTCATTTTCTGACTTGTCAAAACTGAGGTATACTCTTTTAGTAGGCACTTCATCAAAGAATGCACCTGTAGTCTTCATTGCGAATTGATGGATCAGACTTTTAATTGGTTTTTATCCACAGTTTTGGGGCCAACTTCAGTGGGACCAATCACCGGCCACCATGGGGTGTTTATCAGTGAGTCCACTATGTGGTTTGACTCAAAAACAGTTTTCCCAGGCATGAAATTGATGCTAATATCATTATTTTTTGTAATCTGCAAGATTGAAGGTTTAACCCCTCTTTTAATCTTCAGATTTAAGATTGACTAACTCTGAAAGCCTTCGTACAGAACCCTGGTTTTCAGCGGTGTTTATTTTGTGACTAGTATTTTAACTGCATGGGTTAGTCGTGAGTGAGGTTGAATACTGGTTTTATTTTGAATTACGAATATAACCGTTTAGGTAGGTTTCCAGAGAGGTTATATTTACACAGTTTTGTAATATCTGGTCTTAATTTTTGTAATTCTAGATTGATGCTTGTAATCAAAGAAAATTACTACTATTGCTCTCCATATTTACAGTAGAACAGCATTCATGAAACTAACCCTTTATCAGCTAGAAAATTCAGAATTGTCATATTTTTCAACCCCCAGTTTTACATCTTTAAAATGGATGTGGAAGTAAGATTATTGGGAGTAGTACGTACATGTTTTTAAGCGAAAGGGTTGATATATGAAAATGTTAACGAAGCTAGTATGTGTTCATGAATAAGTGGGAGGTATTCCAGTGTTTGATGTTCTATTAATATTTAGATTAAACCAGTCTTTTTATTTTGATTGATGGTGTGGCGTTGATGTTTGGTTAACGAGGGAACTGTCATTGTTATTTCTTATCGAAGTCTTGGGTTCATGTATTATATTGTAAAATTGTCGTTGTTTTGTTTTCAAACCACTAATTGCCTGAAAACTAACACTAAACACAGAAACTGCGTATAGTATTCTGACAGAGACTGCAAAGCACTTTGCTTTCTGTAAGTTTGCAAAAGTGAAGGAATTATAGCGAAGTAATTTGTACTTTATGATGAGAGGTGCTATAAAAAATTTTCACAGCAATGGTTTTAGTTAAAAAAAAATTTTAGGGGTAAATTTATCATTAAATTAATTAAAACAAGAAATTATTGTTGGAGATCTGCTCTGTGTACGTACACTTAAAAATGCAAGGGAAAATAAAAAGAAACAATGGTGTATTCCATATGTATATACTACTAGGTACCTTGCAGTTAGTTTCATATATTATTGTA
The DNA here is from genome assembly GCF_015104395.2 of Macrobrachium nipponense. NCBI lineage: Eukaryota > Metazoa > Arthropoda > Malacostraca > Decapoda > Palaemonidae > Macrobrachium > Macrobrachium nipponense. The sequence continues at coordinate 2,583,340 of NC_087224.1, read as the reverse complement.
CAATTTAACATACTTTATCTGTTTCAACAGAAATAGAAGCCGTTGCCTTTTATGCAGGAGTATCCCTCGCATAAACTGGATTGGTTAATGGTGGTTAGGCAGGCGAGGGAGGATTCCTCTTGATACCGATGAATCTTTTTGGCTCCTTCCTCATGGACTCCCTTGCCTTTTTTCCTGTCCCCTCCGCTCATTTTCACCTAACTCGATTGCGGGATGTATGAGAAGATCTGTAACCAGACCAGCATATGTACTAAGACTGTACCGACCAAGGTGCATGTGTCGTGCTTTCCCCAGTTGAAACCACAGCCTATTCTCTGGTGTAACATGACTTACTTTCTGCTTTCTCGGCTTCTTTGCTGCGGTACTTGCAGAAGATGTGGTCATTCTTAGGTATTGAGCCCTGGTCATGCTCCTTCGACGCTGCTACCTGACTTGACCATGTCTTCTACTACAGCTGAGGAGGATGATTGGCCCAGATTTTAGGTAACCTCCAACTTGTGCTTCCCTTTGTATTTGGGAAGCTCTTGTTGTCCAAAGTTTTCTCAGAGTGGGAATACAAACAATCTTATTCTGGTTTAGCACCCTTAGTAGGGGATTTATCTTACCAATTAGTAGAAAGACTATCTTCCCTCATGGAGAGTGAGTCTCCTGCGTAGGTGACGTTAATCAGGAGTTCCTTAGGAACAAATACGTATAAAATTAGATGACAATTTGTATTTTTCTTAGGTATATAAATTAGAGCTTTGTATCGTAATCCCACTTCAACTCTTCTATACAGCCCATGATGTTGAGGGGAAAAGTGCTGGCATATGGCAGGTGAGTAGGGGACTCCCCTTTCACCCACTTGCGTTCAATGAATCACCTTGTTCCCAAGCTTCAGTGACTATTTCAGCTTGCACTGAGGAATAGCAATTTAGAAAAATACATATTACATGGAAAATTTTGATATTTCAGAATTTTTATCTCTCAAAATTCAGATGTTGAGCTGTAAAAAGGAATGTGGTTAAGGCTGCCATTTTAAAATTGCATTGGTAAAGAGGAGGAATGGTAAGGTTTTGGAATTGACGTTTACTTACTTTGTACAGATATGTGTTGGTCGTATCTTATGGGATGGTTACGTTTATGATTATCCTGTACGTACAGTGGTCCCCCCTTATTCGCGGGGGATGCGTACCAGACCCCCCCGTGAATAGTTAGAACCCGTGAATGTTTGGAACCCCTATAAAAATGCTAAAAACAGCCTATTTTGTTGGTTAAAACTCAAGAAAAACACACTAAAAATTTTCATATTGGTTTTTTTAATAGTTTCATCACAAAATTGCATTTTATGATGAAATTGATAAAAAAAAACCCAGGAATTTGTGAATATTTCTCATAGATAAATACCGCAAATGTGCGAATTTTCCCGCGAATAATGCAGGGAAACATTCCTTGAGATAAATCCACAAATATATTGATTACGTAATTCTTTTGTAAGCTATAAACTTTGCTGTAAATCAAAATCCATATTCTTATGATTATATTTATTGATAAGATGACCCCCATTTCATATAGAACAAGCCCAAGGGGCCACTGACTTGAAAATCAAGCTTCCAAAGAATGCTTATGGTGTTCATTAGGGAGATGTAAGGAGATAAATGGAAGTACAGAAAGAAGAGACCTCACTTATTGAAAAAGAAAAAGTGCATTCATAAATAGATAAAAATGTATGAAAATGTAAGATGAATAGTATTAGTGTAGTAATGAGCATTGAGGAAATTTCCCATTGTTAAAACGCATTCATTTCCACTGTCTAATTTCTCCGTATTTTTCCAACAGGCACCAGCAGCTATGCCGGAGGAGAAGGGGGGCAAGGGTGAAAATGGGGTTGGGGCGGAGATGAAGATGGGATCTCCAAGCAAATCTCCATCCAAGGCGCCGAGGGGCAAGATGGTTCTTGCCCGCGTCAAACTCCTGGATGGCACGGAGAGCGAAGTAGCTGTGGAGGTGGGTGGATCATCAGAGATTTTGTCTTTACTTATCATCTTTTTCACTGAGTTCAGGTTTGGTGATGTAGGTAGACCTATAGAACATAATTTCATAAATTATGAACCCCATAGATAGTTGAAGCCATCAGTGTACCTCATGCGCAGTGCACTTTCATTCCTATTACTGTATCTCTTCATATTCTTTCTTCCGTAATACTTTCCACTCTCTCCTAACAATTGTTTCATTGTATGGCTGCGAGGTTTTCCTCCTGTTACACCATTATAACCTTTTACTCTCAATTTGCCTTTCTTCAACACTGAATGACCTCATAGGTCCCAGTGCATATATTCCATTCCATTCTGTTCCATTCAGTGAGTTCTGGTTTTGATAATGAAGGTAGAGCTAGAAATTCTTATTTCATGAATTCTGAAGCCAGTGTAAATGCTGGGCTTTGCTGGATCCTTGTCCAGTTAAACAAAGAGAAATTCAGGTGTAGTTAATATATTGCTAAACCTGTGTCCATTATGAATAGAGAAACAGGATCTCCTGTAAACCATTGCATTATTGCTAAGTCTAGTGTAGTTATGACCTTGTGTTTTATGTAAACTTCTAACTTACTAACGTGTCATTTACGCTTGGACATATACATATTAGAGTAATTTGTAATTTATGAAAGATTAGCATTTTTTACTTCTCATTCATATATTTCTTGTAGATAAGCACTTGGGGGCTTTTCATTTTGTAACTGTGTGGTTGTGAAGGTTGCATTTTCCAAGGTTTATGACTCATCCTGCTTTCAGATTTATTGACACTGTATTCTGTCACCTCCTCCTGCTGAGAGGTTAAGGTGAAGCTCTGTAAGTGCGCGTGTAAGACACACATTTGTTTTTCATGCCTCTGAAGAAGAGACCAGTGGAATAGATGTAAAATTAGGCTTGGTGCTGCACAGCTATGTGGAGCCAGAACCCAGATTTTGTACAGTAACATACAGACAGAGATGTTGAATGGTTGCACATCACAGTAATTGATGTAAACCATTCAATTGCCCAGCCATAGTAATTAGTTCATTTTCAACCAGGGCTATTGATGTTTAAAATACAATCAAAATGCATTTTAACTAATAGCCTAGCCTCTCCTTCCCTCCTTAACTATCATGACTGATGCAAAATAGCTGTGATATTTGAAAATGTGAGTTTCAAGATAAATTCATGAAATTACAAAGTAAACTGAACCAGAAATTAGGTAGCCTGTTTTACTTTTTATTAGACAGTACCATTAATTTTATAATCAAATCTTTTCAGTGAAGTTAGTACAAAGGGCGATTCTTGCACCATGTAAAGAGTCAGTTCGAATGAGAACAGGAAGTCCCCATTGGGAAAATGTTTAGTCCATTACCTACCATGTTTTTAAAAATTGCAGTGATTAGTTGTAAAATGGGTCAGACAACATTGTGATGAGCTTTTCATAAACATGAATGCTTAAGTGATATTCTTTTATGTACAGTATACGTAGCCATCCTTGACCCAGAACAAGCGTCTCGCTAATTTCATTAACTTTGTCAGGCTTCAAAATTCACTGATCATAAGAATGAATGTTTGTGGTCAGCCTTTTGAGAATCATGTTTGATTTATTTATTTGGTTCAACTACTTTGTATAAATAATATTACAGTAAAAAGAAATTCTATAGGGTGAGCCCTGCAGGTATAGAAATATGTTGGCTTGTACAGGCACTCCCCGACTAATGGCAAGGTTTCGTTCTAGCGGCCACTGTAAGTCTATTTCTGCTGTAACGTTGGTGCCATAAGTACCTTTAACGGCGTTTTCTTGTTCTAACTAGATACGTATTTTTGTAAGTGCCATTAAACAGTGCTGTAACTAGATACCTATTCTTGATGAATATATACAAGCAGTCCCCGGGTTATGACGGGGGTTCCGTTGTTGAGACGCGTCGTAAGCCAAAAATCGTTGTAAACCGGAACATCATCAAAAATCTTAAGACAACCTTACTTTTAATGCTTTGGGTGCATTGAAAACTATGTAAACTGCATTCTTATTGCATTTATCATCAAAAAAACCTTCAAATATTGATTATTTTGCATTTATGGTGTCATATTTCATCTGCCAGATGAGCGTTGTAGGCGTCGTAACCCTGGAAATGTCTGATGAATATAATTGAGAAGTGCCTTAACCTCGGAACGTTGTAAGCAGAACCCATCGTAACCTGGGAAAAGCACCGTTAAGTTGTTGCCGCTGTAACTCGGGATCCCCCTGCATATAGGCAGTTCCTGGTTATCGGCGATCCGAGATAAGGGCCAAAATGCGTCAATTTCTGGTTATTGCCGCGGATAATAGAGCATTGGCACTGATACATATATAACAGAGGTATACCATTAACCAGTTATCAGCGCCAAAATCCATTTATCGGTGCCGATAAGCGCCTAAAATTGCCAATTACGATGTCTGTATTGACTGGAAGTTCATTATAAGTATGACTTAAGAATAAGATTTGGAATGCGGAAGTTGCCCCATAAATGGTCCAAAAAGATGTGAAGTTTGTTCATTGTTGACTTATTTTTGTTTTATGGTGTTATAGTTGTGTTAAAATATTGTTTTGATTGAGCTATAGGCTTGAAGTTTTATGTTATAGAGATTTTGCATTGTGTAATACAATTATTTGTGTTACTTTTGGAGAACCACTTTCACTTGTTGAAATTTACAATTGGAGGAAGTTCTCTTGAATGAATTTTGGACCTGGAGCTAAATGTTAATGGTTATTTTCATTTACAGAAAAAGGCAAAGGGAGAGGACTTGTTGTGTGGTGTTGCTGAGCAGATCAACCTTTTGGAAAAGGACTACTTTGGCCTCAGCTTCATCGACCACAACAACGCGAAGACGTGGCTTGCTCCTGAGAAACGCATCTCCAAGCAAGTCAAGGGACCCTGGGAATTCAATTTTGAAGTCAAGTTCTATCCTCCAGACCCAGCACAACTTGCAGAAGACATCACAAGATACCAGCTGTGCCTTCAGGTATGATGTCATTTCTGTATCAAAAGCTGTTTAGAAAAATATGCAGGATACCAGCTGTGCCTTCAGGTATGATGTCATTTCTGTATCAAAAGCTGTTTAGAAAAATATGCATTTGGAAGGTTCTGCTGAATGTTTTGAAATTTTTTTCTGTACATAGATTCTCATGATATCATAACAAATCTTCCTGATGTAAGGCAATTATTGTTTCAGGTTTTGGCTGCTACACATTTGAGTAATTCATTTTCTGATATTGCACAGCTAACTTCAATCATAGTATTTTATATTGTTAGTTGGAGAATAGGGTAACTTGTAAATTTGTAAATGTTTACATTGCAAATATGAAACTTGGCTCTTACAAATGTGTAACTGTCATATAAAACAAAGATGCATCATCATTTTTCTCTTCCATTCGTAATGCCAAAATGTAGACTGACTTCACAAGTTGGATAACAGTGTTTGAAAAGCTTAAAATATGAAAGGTAGGAAAGGGAATGGGGTTGAAATTGTGGCAATTGTGCCGTACTGGAAATTTTTGAAAGACTGAAACGATAGTCTGAGGTAATTAAAATGTGATTCATTTGACACCAGTCATAGCCTTTATCTTGCTGTAGGTTAATTACGTTGTAGTACACACAGCACCCTATGTACGTACATACTAAAAAACAGGATCTCAAATTAAAATCATGTTCAGAGCATTCTCCTTTGCCACCCGGAAATTCAGATTTTATGCATTCAACTTACCTGGCAGATATATACTTAGCTATAGGACTCCGTCGTCCCCGAAAAATAGAAAAATTCGAATTTCGCAGCACACTCTACAGATAGGTCAGGTGATTCTACCGCCCCGCCGCTGGTGGCAGGAATAGGAATCATTCCCGTTTTGCTAAGTCAGATTTTTCTCTATCGGCCGTGACATCAACATTGTTGTTTGTTACTCCTGATTTGCATTTTTCGGTTGGTTTTTTCATCGCTATTAATCTTCTAAGCCGGTTGGTTCTTTGGTGACGTATTGGATTTTGGGTTTGGCATACCTTCTTTTCGTGGACTGTTATTTGGACTTGGTTTTTGATTTTTCTTCAATGGTCGGCGATTCTAGCTTTACTGGTTAGAAGACAGTGTAAAGTGACGGGATTGCAATCGGTGAGGCTACCCGGAAATGCTTCGGGTTGAATCCTCACACAGTTTTGTTAACGGGGTAGTAAATGAATGAATAGCTTCAATATCTAACCCACCTGTGATGAATGTTGTATGTTTGTAATGGAGGAAGAAATGGAAGAATTTTAAATTCCTATTTTAAGGAAATTGGATATTGGAATAGGGCTAGGGAAGGCTTCCTCCAGAAGCGTTAAGTAGGTCTCTTCTAACGGGCAAGTCAATCAAAATTAACACCTAACTCTAAACCTGTACTTCTTCCTTCCTTCTTGTACTAAGACTGCAAATCCAGGCAACGGAAATTGCAGTATCTTTAAAAGCTTGCACTGCAAAGGATGGTAACGTCAAATGCAAACGTTACAAGGTAAGCCACTGATAAGTGATTTAAGTTGTCCCTAGTGCAGTGGAGGGCTGCGTTCTGATCAGCTTCCATCTCCCGCTCCCAGCCTAGACCTCTTCCAAAGCTCACAGGCCCAGGAGGGATGAATGGAATTCAAAAAGCCTTACGGAGGTTATGGAGAACCCTCCCCACGATCAGGCGTATCCCCTCGGCAGATTCTTGTGACGACCCGAACTGCCAAGGATCGCTCAAATAGAAAAAGCATCCTAAAACAGTGTTTTCGTTCTTCAGATTTCTTCAGCCTAATTAAAGGGGCTGGAAGCTCTGATGAACTGTCATGCCCCTTAAAAAGGGAGTTGGAAGGCCTCCAACTTTGAATTCAAAGGCCTGAGCTTTTCTCCGATTGGAGCTTCCGATGCGAAAAAGGAAGAAAACCAAGTTAATTTCCTAAACGCCAAATTCGGAGTTTCCCCTTCCTCTTTCTAGACCTCCTTCACCTGAATCGGGAAAAGAAAATAAAAGAGGAATGGCTTGCTGCAAAAATCCTACTAAAATGTACAGGAAACAAAGCGGCTTTTTCTCCGGCTTTTTTAGTAAGGATTTTTACGAAGGAGACTCCCAGAAAAAAATAGGACCTTTCCTTTCCGATAAAAAAGAACTAAGGGAAGAAAAAGAAGGAATCGAACGTTAAAAGTTGCGGATTTCTCCTCGGATAGTATGAAGGAATGCCGCCAAAAGTTGCCAACCTTTGGCGCAATGCGCCAGATGCGCTTAGAAGATCCATATGAGCCAGGAAGAGCCACCCTACCGAAAAATGCCGCCAGAAGCCGCCAGTCTGGCCGGCAAGGAAGCCACGAGCGCCCAACCTGGCGCAAGGAGCCTACGAGCGCCAACCCTGGCGCAAAGGAGCCACGAGCGTCCAAGCCTGGCGCCAATGAGCACAAGCGCCAACCAGGCGCAATGAGCCACAAGCCCTGCCATCCAGGCCCGCCAGAATTGTTACGGAACTTCTTCCAAAAGAACAGTTTAAACCAGGGCGGATTTGTGTAGCTTTTCGGAAGGAAATAAGCCTTACCTGAACAGGGGACTTTAGGTGGCGCACAGGCGGCCCGTTTTGCCCTTGTCAGGATTATGGGTGGGCTCCGTGGAAAGTTGATTAGGAAGGAGACATCCTTCCTCTGACAGGAGAGAAAGGTGCCACCGCACAGGCGGCCGTTCGCTCTTGCCAGGGAAAAAGGAAGGATAAGGTTCGTGTTGCAGGTATCAACCTATCCTCTCGTAAGGACGCAAGTTTGCCGCACAGGCGGTCGTCGTCTTCTGCGAGAGTTGGGGCAGATGTTGCAATAGACTCATCTCCGTTATTGAAAAAGAAATTAAAACAATTCCTCTTGCGGAAATGGTGAATTGGATTTGGAAGAAGTTTCGGAGGCGGGAAGATCACCTCGGTCCCAGGCTTGTCAGATTAAATAAGACGCTGGCAGCCCTCTTACTTTCAAGAGTTTGGGGGACTCTTTAAGCCCTACTGCCTCCTCCTTCTCCGATGGTCTTTTTGTTTACAAGCACTAAGGTCCTCGAAGTCATCATCTTTATTCATTTTAAGATTGAAGCCAACCCATTTCCAACATGAATAAGGCTCCCTCCGATTGTAGAAAATTGGTTTAAAATCCAAGGAGAAGGGCGGGGGAAGACCGCTTTTGCCTGTCCCCCTTCCAAAACTTCAGGAAAGAAGGGAATCTGGTACGAGACGGGTGCCGAATCACTGGGTCTAGCTCTCCCTACCACTGCCGAAGCAGATTTTTTCGGAATCTGGTGGACTCTTCAAGGAGACTAGCCTTGTCATCGGCAAAAGATTAACAATGGGGGGACTTCTGAGATGGACCATCCCCTCTCAAGGGATTGTTTCAATGTCTTGAGAAGTTTTTAACTTCCTTGTAGGACTTGGCCCTTCCCTTGGGGTGTTGGCCAAGAAAAGAACTCAAAGAGAAGGAATCTCTTTAGCCCACCAGAATAAGTCCTTTAATAGTTGTACTGTCCTTGCCATGGACAAAGCCGGCTTCAAGATGGATCAGGGAGAAGTGGCCTCGCTTTTAGGAAACTGGAATCTGAAGAAGAAGAGTCTTATTTAGTTCCATTTTCTGACAAAAGCAGTTTACTCCTATCCAGGGGAGGTCATCTCTTCTTTATTGCTCCTCTTTCGTACCAATTGTTGTCCTGCACAAACTAGGTTGAAGGACATATCTCATTCTTTGGACAGAAAAGGCCAACGCAAGATGCTCTTGGCCCAATCTGCAAAAGAAATCAAGGACCTGGTTCCTTGTAAAGAGAGAGAATCAATACTCCTCAAACAGCCCTTTCCAAGGGAGCTCCTCTTCCAAGACCCTCCTTTAAGAAGAAGGAAAGGAATTCAGAAGAGAGGTAGTCTTCATTCAGAACCTATCAAGAAAGCAAAACAAAAAATGAGACACCAGTCCTTTCAAAAGCACCGGCGTAGGGGCCAGGACTTCGGAAAATTTTCCGTAAGAATGGACTCTGAGAAGCAGCAAAGAAAATGGTTCCCTTTCAGTGGTTAACGAAGGGATATTATGATCCCCTTTCGAGACAGCCTCCCTTTAACAACGATCCCGAAGGGAACTGGTCAGCCCAATACAGGGCGGACCCATGCCAAGAAAGAAGCATTATGGCAACTGGTAGTAAGAACAGATGTTGCAAAAAGGAGGGCTATCGAATTGGAGTTTCGGGATACCGCTAATCCCCGAGGGATTCTACAACCTGCCTTTTTCTGGTTCTGAATAATCCTCGGGAGGGTGGAGACCGGCGTCCTGGATGGTGAGCGCAGTTGAAACCGATTTGTTAGAAGAACACAAAGTTCCTCTATGGAAAACATCGAAATCGGTTTTCTGCGGTCTCCTTTCGTCCAGGAGATTGGATGGTTCCTTCCTATCTTACAGGATGCTTACTTTTCATGTTCCCCTGCATCCATCTTTCGAAGAAAATATCTTCGCATTCATGATGCAGGGAAAAGTATTCCAATTCAAGAGCCCTATGCTTCGGCCTGTCTACGGCCCCCTGCAAGGTTGATTCACGAAGACTAATGATTGAAATGTTGCGAAGATGGCTGACATCTAGAAGGGATAAAAATATATCCCTTTAACCTAAAGACGATTGGCTTAAATAAGAGCAAAATCGGGAACCCTCAGTGCTTTGAAGGACTTGGAAGAAAGACTTTACAGAGTTTGAACAAAATCTCTGGGACTACCTCGTGAAACCTCGAGAAATCACACATTGATTCCCCAGACAGAACATAGTCTATCTGGGGGATTACAGATGGATTCTCGGGGTTTTGTTTCGGGTTTTATTTTTCCATCCGCAGAGAAAGAAATTGCCTCGAGCCTTTAGAGAAAACATCTTCGAACTTTCTTAGGGAAAGAATAGGACCTCGGCTGAGGGAATGGCTCAGTACTGCTGGCACCCTTTCCTCGTTAGAGCAGTTCATTTCCCTAGGGAGATTAAAATCTCAAGGACCTCTGCCAGTTTTATCTCAGACCAAATTGGTGGAACGTCAAAAGACAGGAGACCTGTCATGACTGTTTTCCCATTCAAACTAGGGGATAAAGTCCAACCTGAAGTGGGGTGGTTTAATCCTCATTAATAAAGAACGAAGGGGTTGTCCCCTCTTGATTCGGAACCCTCACCGGAGAAGTGTTGTTTACCGATTCCTTCAAAGGGGGGAAAACCCAAGGCGGGGGTTGGGGAGGCAACACTGGGGCCCAAAGGAAGTGGCAGGTACTTGCTTGGACCAAAGGAACAGGCTACACTGCACATCCAATGCAAAGGAATACTTCCTGGCGATTCATCTAACCCCTGGTAATACTTCCGAATAGTGGAAGTCAGAGGAGGTGGTAGTTCAAAAGTCCAATTCCGACAATAAACCACCAGCTTCTGGCTTAAATCCGGAATCAAGGGGGCCACTTCACTCTTTCTCATCTGTACGAAATAGCGAGAGAAATCTATTAACCTGGACAAGGGAAGAACGGGGCCATAATTCTCGCGGGGGGAACCTCCCAAGGGTTTGTTCAAGGTGTAAAAAACCTAAGGGCAAGACAGGTTGAGCAGAAAAAGAACCAAGGTACTCCCGAACAGAGTGGATGCTCCACTCAGAAGTCTGCAAGACAAATTGTGTCCCCTAAAAGGGAAGACCCAGATCGACCTGGTTTGCCACGTTCCTCTCCAAGGACGATAGACAACTTCGGCTCTCCTAGAAAAGAATACCCAGAATCCACGGCGACGCATGCTTTCCTCATGGACTGGTCAGGCATAGAACAGCCTACGGCCTTTCCCCCCATTCAAATTGCTCGGGGAAGTACTAAGAAATGTTTGTGGCATCGGATGGGAAACAAAGTTAATTCTAATTGCTCCCTTCTGGCCTTCCCCGAAACTGGCCGTTCACAGATGGTACTGGAATAGGACGATGGACTTCCCCAGATCTCTACCAAAAAGGACAGATTCTTGCTCAGTACAACCCCACTTCGAAAGAGGTTCCACAAAAAACATTCCAAAGTCTCTCCCGCTGACTGCCTTTCGACTATCGAAAGGACTGGTCCCAGAGCTGAGAGGCTTTTCAAAGAAAGTTGGCAAACTGCAATTGCTAGAGCCCGCAGAGCCTCTACCTTGCGGGTTTGCTACCAATCGAACAGTGGGAAGTTTTCCGTAGATTGGGTGTCCTGCTTCCAATACCCTCTGTGACCCGAAATGGCGCGGATTTTCCCTCCTCTTCTTAAGTAAATAAGAGTCGAAATTGGCTGTATCTTACTATCAAGGGATAAATAAGAGGCATGCTCTCAACTGTTTTTTAGGAAAACAGGGGACTGAATTTGGAAAATAATAAGGATCCTTCAGGTATTCTCATCAGTCTTTCGAGACGAGGTCTAAAATTGAGGTCTTCTATTCCCCCGAGTGGGAACCTTGACGTTATAGTCCTAAAATTCTTGATTTCGACAGGTTCGAACCTCCAAGATAAAATCTTCATTTCCCAAATCTTAACTTATGTAAATGGCGCTTATTTCCTGTTGGCCCTCGCAACTGCCTAAAGAGGATCAGTGAATTACATGCTTTGGTTACTCTAGGGTGGATTTTAAAAAAAGACTCTGCTTGTTATTTTCTTTCCAGGATCTATTCCTAGCAAAAAGAATGAAAGAACCCTTCTAAACCTTGGCCTTAGAAAGTTTTGGAAGTCAATTGGGACACTTTCTTCTCTAGTAGGTAGAGAGTTGGATCGGTCCCTTTGCCCCAGTACAGGACCTTGAAGTTCTATTTTAAAAAAGAAGACCAAGACTTCAGGGATGTCGACCAAAGTCCTTCTTGGTGTTCGGTTAAGAAACCCCAAAAAGACCTATGTTCAAAGAACGCCACTGGCGTTCTTTTGTCAGAAAATGTGATTAATCCACGAAGACTCACAGGGATTGCCAAAGGAAGAACTCATTTAAAGCTGCTGAAGAGTAAAAGCTCACGAAGTCCGGCGTGTGCAACTTTCCCTGTCTTTTCACTTAAGAATTATGTCTATGAAAAGAAACATTTTTAGCAGCAACTTTTATTGGAGGTGCAATTTCAAGTATTTGCATTCCCACTATTTAAAGGATTTAGTAAATAGAGTAACAAACGCAAAAATTTTTGTTTCTTACCTTGGTACCTTAAGTATCAGCGGATACTATGCTGGAAATGGAGCAAGATGCTGATCCCTTAAGTTTTGTTTTTGGTGTTTTGTTTTAATGATTATTTGTAATAATTGTTTGTTGATTTGTGGGTTGCTTTGAAAAGGATGTTCAGGGATGGACTCCTTTCAATCAGTAGTTTTACTAACCCCAATTAGGATCAAGGTGATCGGATTAGTGTCGTGCCTCTATGGATCGTGTTTCAAATTAGGGCAAGGTGTTTTGTCATGTAAGTGGAAATAGGACCCCATTGACAAAAGATTCCTAAGGTTCTGTCGTGTAAGGGGTGGGTAAGACCCCTGTAACAGACCATTCAAGAACTCTTTAACGCATTGAAGTCCACTACCTCGCTTGAAGGCCTCTTTGAAAGCTATACAGGCTCCTAGGAAACAGTAGCCTCATGAAAGTTCTTTCAGCTAACAACAGGTATTAGGAATCAAAGGCGTTTTTATTTTTATTACCTAAACAAACATATGTTGATTTCCTGTCTATTCAGTAAATTAAAGACTGTCTCTTTACCCCTCCGCCTAAAAGGTGCCAATCAGCTAAAGTATTATAATTCTGATAGGTAAGTTTGAATGCAATAAAAATGTTATTGTTCATGATACAATAAAGTTTATTAGCATACATTTACCTGGCAGGATAATATACGGTTAATGGCCGCCCAACATCGACCTCCCTCAGGAGACAGAGTGGAAGAGAAAAGAAATCTGATCTTAGGAAAACAGGGGAATGATTTCCTAATTCCCGCCACCACGGGCGGTGGGGCGGTAGATCGCCCTGACCTACCCTGTTTTAGAGTTGTTGCCGCAAAAACTTCGCAATTTCTATCAGGGGACGACGGAGTCTATTATCAAAGTTATATATTCTGCCAGTTAAAGTATGCAATAAAACTTTTATTTTGTATCATGACAATAACATTTTTGTTTTACTCGCATTTCCTGTACATGAAGTACTGTATCTATAGAGTATTGTGTTTTAGGATGAGAAAAAACATTAGCACTATTGATTTTGTCATACTGTACTTAAATAGGCATGGAGAGTACAGAAACCAACTCTCAAATAATTCAACATACAAAAAGCCATCCAGAACATAATTATTTGGAAGTAGGATGGTGTCTATACGTCTGCATCAGTACATTATAAAACCTCATACGTTTTACTCTCCTTTGCAGGTACGACAGGATATCTTGACCGGGAAGTTACCGTGTTCTTTCGTCACACACGCCCTGCTAGGCTCGTACATGGTTCAGGCCGAGGTTGGCGATTATGATGCAAAAGAACACAGTTCCACAAACTACCTCTCTGAATTTACTTTTGCCCCAAATCAGAATGCTGAACTGGAAGAGAAAGTGGTTGATTTACATAAAACACATAAGTGAGTATGGGTATGATTGTACAGTTCTCTACTTGTAAGAGTTAGATGCTTTTATAAAGCACTTGAAGTTGTAACTTTCATGATTAGATCAAGCTGTGTATAGCTTCGGCCAAAAACCATATTCAATTCTATTCTCAAACAACTTTTTCCACAGAGGTCAGACACCAGCTGAGGCAGAGCTGCATTACCTTGAAAACGCCAAGAAGTTGGCCATGTATGGGGTGGACATGCACCCGGCAAAAGATTCAGAGGGAGTTGATATCCTGCTTGGTGTTTGTGCTTCAGGGCTTCTTGTGTATAGAGATAAGTAAGTGTTTTTGTTCCCTGGAATTTTGACGTTCAGTTGAAGTTTCAAATAAAGTTGTGCGGTGCTTTAGAAGATGAAAGTGAGGGGGTTCATTTGCAGAGCAGGGGCAGTTTCGAAAACATTCCTTTAACGTGATGTACAATAGTTTTCTTCGCTTCAGCATGAGATGTGAACACATATTGTACCTAGGTTTTGTAGGAGGACATTAAGATTTTATGGAGATTGTCTAGAGGGATCAGAGGGGAATGCATTATTGGGTGCCTTTTTTTGAAAGTGGTATCAGTCTACTGGTAGTTGCTAATGATGTAAATGTGTACAAGTAAACTCATTACTACAGGTTACACTTGACAATGTAGAGGAACTGAATCTTTGTTTAGTAGTAGACTTATATCTTTTTGTATTCTTGCAGTAAAATATTTCAGTGGAAGATGCAAGAGAGTTATGAAGTATGATGCTTTGGTATAAAAACTGTTCAATGTCTGTAGATTCTACCCTTGATTTTACATATAGTTTGTAGTCTGGATACTGTCTCAGTCATAACAACAGTAAAAATAAATAGGGTTTTTGTTGTTTAAAGATGTCTTCTGTAGTGGTAAATGAGTTTCATTAGTAGTACAATATTCTGACAAAGGTAGCTAATCAAAATAGCTGGTAACTCTGTTAACAGATACAGTATGCTAATGTAACTTGTGCAATTCCTTATTAATTTTAAGATATTGGATGACTTCTCTTTTTCAGGCTTCGTATCAACCGCTTTGCGTGGCCTAAAATTCTTAAAATATCCTACAAACGAAGTAATTTTTACATCAAAATTCGACCTGGTGAATTTGAAACTTACGAGTCCACCGTAGGTTTCAAGATGCCCAACCATAAAGCAGCTAAAAGATTATGGAAAGTCTGTGTTGAAAACCATACATTCTTTAGGTGAGTTGGAAACATTTTTCAGTTATTATTATTATTTTTTGTGTAATAGAAATCCACAATTATATAGTAAAGTGTTTACATTACATAGTAATATAGTTTACTATACATATAATCGTAGATTTTGAGTTACATGAACTGTTTCTCTCAAGATTGTGAATTTCTTAGTATTACTATTATTATTATTATGAGGGATTTTAACCAGGCCACTCGAGTTAAATGACCTGACTCATAGGGCTGGCATGTAAAAATGGCATGGAGCAAATTTGTGGTTTTGTTTGGAATAGGAGGCATATGTTTACAATATCTTGTATAATTATGAATGCTATAATGATAAAGTTAGTTAAGGAAAATAAACCCTTTCCTATGTATGTGCCATGTCAAGCACTTTTTTTTTTTTTTTAAGGTTCCTTTCTGGTTATATAGCAATGTTCAGGTAAACTGTAAAGATGTTTTCAAATAATTGTAATGTTTCTATTTTCCAGCAGAAAAAAATCAATGTAGAGGGGTAGTGATGTCAGTGCACTTCATACACTGTAGGCATTACTTAAAAGGTTCTTTTCTGCTTCCATCTGGCCTCTAGCTGCAACCCCTGTCATTTCTTTTACTGTACCTCCATTTATATTCTCTCTTTTCCATTTTGCTATCCACTTCCTCCTAACGACTGTTTCATAGTGTAACTACGAGGTTTTCCTCTGGTTACCCCTTTTAAATCTTTCTATCCTCAATTTCCCAGTTTTGTGCTGAGCAACCTCACAGGTCCCAGCTGTTGGCCTTCGGCCTAAATACTGTATTCCATTCCAACAGATTAATGACGCCAGAACCACCACAGAAACAGGGGCTTTGGCCTCGCCTAGGTTCTAAGTTCCGCTACTCTGGCCGCACACAATACCAGTCTCGGATGGCTGCCAACCTGAGTGACCGAAACAACCCCGAGTTTGAACGAACCTTGAGTCGCAGAAAGCTCTCCTCCAGAAGTATGGATGGTGAGTGTTGGTTGTTGAGTCCTGAGCCAGTTATGAATATAAGTTAACATTTCAGTGTATCATGCACAGTTTGTGTTAGATGAATATTTACTTCATTGGTAGTAGTACCTTATTTCTTGGATCTGGTACCTGGTTGTGTCATACAGGACACTACAAGGCCTTTATCAGGCCTGTGGGTTGTTCTTTGTAACTTGAGTTGTTTTTAAATCCATGAAAGTTATAAATCATTTCCTTATTAATGTTTGCTCTATTTTTAAAAATTTCCTAAATGTTTCATTGATTAATCATTATCCTTATATAGTAATGGTTTTACTTTTTACTGTTGATCCTTAAGGATTATGTTTTAAGATTGTTTCTGTAGGTACCAGTGATGTTGCATCATCTAGATAGATTGGCTGGGCTTCCATTTCCTTGACTTGATGTGGTGTAACTGAAACATATCCATGAATAGCTGGTTTTTTGTGTGGAAGGTTGTTTCATGTTTGTTTTGCTTGTAGTAATCTAGAAACCTAGCCCTGGTTCTAGTTGAGGATGAAATTTGTTGCATAGAACTTGAATCCCTTTTGATTCAGTATGTATTATGTTTAGTACTGGTGAAAGTAGGAAAAGTGTGATGAAAAGATAATCCCAAAGGTGTTGACAGTTTGTGGTGGTTCATATGCTTGTATAATTGTGTTCACCTAAATAGTATTAAATAAGCGTTAAGTACATTATAGTGCTAAATTAACAAGTGCTTATGACCTTCTGTGTCTAGGTTAAAGGAAGTCTGCCTCATAAGCATCATTAGCTGATGCCAGTTGGGAAGGCTTCGATGAAGTAGGAAGGGTGGTCAACTTTTGTGATTCGTTGGTTCTCTTTGGGGTTATAATTAATGATAATTTTATTGCCCTTCTCATGCAGAATTTTAGCAATCGTCATCCTGATGAGGTCAGTTCACTCGATTGCTGCGGTTCTGTGAGCTCTTGACCACCTCACAGTAGATTTTATATTGTTATTAGGTCATGTTTTAAGTGGAACTATATGAAGATGTTTGCTATGTGAATAATATATATGGCATTATATACATTTATGCCTAATAAACCAGTTGAATGTGTCATTTAAATTAATCTTCAGTTCTGACTTTTTACTACTTTTCATGTTTTAACGTATAGTGCTGTAAGGTTAATTTGCATCTGACAAGTAGAACCTCCTTTTGGTATCATTGCTTGCTGAAAGTGTTTCCATTTAAGTGTTTTTATTACCACACCAACTGTTCTTTTGTCTGAATTGTAAATATGGTAGTTCTGGTCATATTGCAAAAATTCCTGGTATTCCTTAGTGATGGCAAAGTTTGGTTACTATTGTTGAATTGGTGTTCTTCTGTCATTTGGGACATTTTTCATATACAGATTATCTACTTAACTTTTTTGGATCTATGTTCCATTGTGATACTTCATATGAAAGGTCCAGGCAATTACGGTAAAAGCAGCAGTGTCAGCGGACTACTGGTTAAAACCACTGCAGTTTCATCTAGTTTTGACTTAACTGATAAACAGCCTTACATGAAAAGCACCCTACTAAGTTGAGACAGGTAAAAGCAGCAGTGTCAGCGGACTACTGGTTAAAACCGCTGCAGTTTCATCTAGTTTTGACTTAACTGATAAACAGCCTTACATGAAAAGCACCCTACTAAGTTGAGACAGGTAAAGTGACATGTGATTGAGATAAATTGTAATGACGTCAGTCCCGTCACTGGTTTTTCAACTGGCCAAAGAGCTCAGTATGAAAATGGTATTGTTCCTTTGAGAATGTAAACCTTTACCTTTTGTGTAGAATGTCTTCAGTGAAAGCTGGTGTGGCTTGTTAAAGCTTGTAATCGGATAGTTAAGTGTGTGGCAGTAGAGTGAGGGTATGGAACCCCATCCAATCTACTCACTCACAAAGCAGCATCAGTTTTTTCTTCAACAAAATCCAGAAGCTGTCAGTTCCTGATGAATCTCTCTTGATCCATCCCTTTGGTTCTGTAATGAGATGCTGCCGTTTGCTGTGCAAAGTTTCCTGCAACACCTGTTTAGGACTTAAATCTGAGTGTTAAGTTTTGAAGGCTGTTTGTTAGTACTGACAAGCACAAGATAGAATTTAATGAGAATGTTGTCTTTGCTCTGGCTTTGGGTAGTCATCAAGTGAGTGTATGAATTGTCTGCTGAGGGTGTCATCTCTTTACTTTGGCGAGGCTCAGTAAGTTGAGCTCAGGAGGAACTTCTTGTGTCTTAAGTACTGATGTTGGCATCTCCAGACCACCTTTAACTCTTTCCACTTGAGGGATGTTGACCACAAATCCTTAGCGATGCTGTTTTTTTAATTGAGTGGGTGGACGTCCCACCTCCTCACCCAGCTGACACTAGGTTAACAGACATGTTACCAGGCTTCAGCAGCCAGATCAGCTTTCGCTGAAGGTATTCCGTGTAAAAGACTTGAGGTTTGTATATCTTGGGAAAGTGCAAACTGTCTTTGAAATATTAAGTGTCAATAGTAAGGGCAGTAGGGTTATAAATCTTCTGTTGAATATGTCTGTAGCGAATATGTCTATAGCTGTGTTTCAATTGTAGCATTTCTTTAATTTTTTCAAATTAACTGGCTAGCATTTGGTAAGGTACTTAAATTGGTCTTTTTGATTTGTAATTGTTGGCGTAGCATTTTAATTGCCAATACCCCATTGGGGCCATTGGTTAACATTGAAGATGTTGAGGCAATTATAAGACTTCTTGCTAGTAGTTAGTTTATATGTTTTTCACTTATTACATAACCTGTGGCAACAGTCTTCATAATGGTAAATATTTCTACAAAAGCTTTTTCCTGAGGGACAAAGGAGAAGAGGGAAGAACAACAACGCAATATCCCATGATGAATATCAATTAATAAAAGTTTTAGAAGTATTCTTACCTTTGTATTTATGTTTTGGTGCTCCTCTCAGGAGAGCATATTATACTTGACTAAGCACATATTCAATATGTAATTTACCTCTCTGCTAATTATTTTCTTGTAGGTTTCCACACAACTTGACATTGTGAATAGTTGAGGTAGAACTCAACATACAGCAGAATTTTTTTTTGTCTGGGAATTTTTGTAGGCTTTTCTGTGCTTGTCTGCTCCATCAGTATGGTATAAATTATCAATATGTTTTTGTGTATTTTAATTGTATTTTTTCCCTTAGGTTTAGTCCTTATGCAACTCAAAATCGTTTGAATTTCGTTTCATTTTTTTTACGCTGCACTGCCGCTCATATAGCCTACAATATAATGGAGGGTCAGTGACACAACTTGCATGCTTGCAATGTTGAGGAAAAGATTGTAGCTGCTTCTTCCTTAATCATTTTTTTTTTCCATGCTGTATACTTATAGGATTAGATACTTAGATATTGTGACAGCTTCAGTTCTGTTTGCTCTCTTGGCCCCATGATTGAGGATTACAGTGGTATGATGTTCACTTTCTTTCTTTATAAACTTTTTTTTATTCTTTTCTAAGCCTTTGAAGATTCAGGTCAGACAGCAGTTGGCAAATGGCAAAATGTTTTTAGATTTCCAGGATGGGTCAAGCAAAGCAGAATGTGTATTGTTTTTTCGCTTGCTGGTTTATTCATTACAATAAATTATTCAATATGTAAAAGATTTGGGATACAGTGCTTAGCCTTGTACTTGATTTTGTATAATTTGCCTATGTGTTGTGTATTTATATCAATCTGGATACACTTGACATATTGGGCCATTGGTACACTTATCCAAATTCGTGGGGAATGTAATATTCAGTTAGAAAAGTATGTACTACTTTAGTGCATATAAACTGTAAGTTTATTTCTTTATATCAAAATTTTTCTTTTGGTTATTTGTTTTTCTTTTTCGTTACAGTAGAGTTTGATGGTTAATGAGTTTTCTCTTTATTGAAAATTGTCACCAGGTAAAATGTTGATTGCTGCTGGAAAAAAGTTTTGGTTTTTAAGATTCTCTAAAACTCTCCATTCGTTTTCCTTCGCTCTCAACAATCTCTCCCCCTCTCTCTCTCTCTCCTCCCCTCCGGGGACTCTCTCTCTCTCTCTCTCTCTCTCTACACACACAAGAGCATGAAAAATAGTAAATATAGCAGTGGCAGTGCACGATTTTGACAGATTCCACTCTTCTTTGGGAAAGCGAGTGTAAGGGTAACTTCATGTAGATTTTTGTGAACTGTCCCAAAGAGATGCTCTACATAGTCAGATTAGCTGTGTATATATTCCTATTTCATACATCTTCAGTGTGTTTCATGGGATGCAAGGGACCACTACACCTAAGTTTTCCCATAAAGTGAAATTATTGATGCATGCTGGAAGGCTGCCTTAGATAGTTTTAGTGTTGTTATTCCGTCCCCATGAAATGTTTTGTGTTGCTGAAATATGTATTAGTGAGATGGAATAGAACATTTTAAGTGGCAGTGATATTTTTTTTTTGATTTGATGAAATGGTACACCTTACCCTCGTCTATATTTTTTTTTTTATTGCTCATGATTTGGTTAGTCTTGGAGGGGTGTATCTTAGTTAATTTTTTTTATATAATTCTCGTATGAGAATGTTATTCAAGCAAAATTTTTTTGTAGGGTCAGTTATGTTATTGCATATCAGTGTTATGCTAATGAAAACGGAGATCTGTCTTGAGCTCTGTGTAATTCTTGCGTGTGTCGTATTGCAGCCCAAAAGAATACTTGCAACCTGTCGCAGGGGCCTGCCCCACAAACAGGTAGTCATGCATGTGGTACTAGGTTGGACATCAATAATCATGCTTCTGAACTAGTGCAAGATATTCCCTATATTGATTCCTGCGGCTTCAATGGTAAAAGGCAGCACTGCCAAGCAAGCGCATGGGCGTTCCTCCTAACATTTTCATTATTGTTACTATTCCGCTCCTTAATGGCTTCTTCCCTCTTGTCTCCATATGTTGCTATTCCCATTTCTTCTCTTTCCTGTAGCCCCATTTTATCAAGCGAACATGACGAGATCGGCGATTCCACGCATTCTCTCGGACTTGTGGTTTCGAAAAGGAATTAGAGTACCTTTTGCCTGCTTTTGTTCACATTTTGCTTATTTTATTTTATTTTTTTTATCATGTTTGTCTCATTAACATTAAAATTTTGAAGTGTGTGCTACTACTGCTGTGTAGCCTGAATAATTTGAAAGCTTCTTTTCAACATCTCTTAATAATGGTAGTTATTATTGGTTCAGAAGAACAACAAGTTTATAATTATTCACTTCTAAAGTTGTCTGGCCGAAATGCATTTGTAGTGATTTTAATTTTTTACTATTTTAATTTCTCAGCAAAACTTTTCTCAGAACTGAGGATTGCATCCTAGTTAAAAAATTAAGAGAAACCCAAGGAGGTAAACAAGATGTATTGTGATGTGGCTGATCATGTCATGGTTTTTTTTGTTTTTTTTGTTGATGGTTGTAGATGTCAGAAGGTTCCCTGGAAGTTGTGTTGTTACTGATGTTACTACCAACTGTTTACCCTGAATTGTCAGCTGTTTGTAACCCTTACAAAGGGTCTAAGTGTTAGCTGTATTTGATCCCCGTGTCCTTTGAGAAGGAACTTGGGACTGTCTTTATCAGACTTACAACATGACTCTGAGATTTGCACGTTTATTTATCGCTCGGTGCTGGATGGCGTGCTCTTGTTAGATTTCCTATGCCTGTGCAACTTTATCTATATGCTTATTTTTACCTTTATATTTAAGAACAAGTGATTCAGACAACCCACTGAAAAACTAGACTTTAATTCGCTGGTCTCTTAATTTATAATAGTGATTTGATTAATCAACAATATCAATAATATATAGTATATGCTCTCATTCATGGTCTCAAACGTCCCAAAACTCAGTGTTGGCTTGTCCTGACAGACAGAAGTAGAATGGTGGTCTCACAGTACATACATGCACTGTCTAGTCCATTGGGTACCCACCTTAATTTTTGTGAGTTTGCAGCATTGTTAGCAGCTGTCCAGAATTCCTCAGGTTGTATTCTCCCTTTAGGGTTGCCATTTTCCTTAGTTACTTGGCATAGTTTGTAGCAATTTTTGTATCTGTTTCCTGCCAGTAATTGTTTCCTAATATTTTATTTTATGATATATTTCATTTTTCGACGTATACTAAATAATCGTACTAGTATGACTATGTTCTCTTATGATAGTACTTTGGAAGTTGAAGTTTGTATGTAGTATTTGGTTTCTGATATTTTCTGAGCTTGTAACTCACACATATCCAGGGCTTTTCCTCATAGGCACGTTATCTTTCTTGTGCGGTGGAGCATTTTATTAATTCTCTCAGTCTCCAGTAAGGTGTCATACTAATACAGATAGATATAATGTAACAATTTCTTCAAGAATTACAAGCTAGCTGTGTCAAGTTGGCAGATGGTGTAGTTGTTTCACTTTAGCTAAGGTGTTTGACAGGGACAACAGTGCCTGTTCTAAACCTGAAATAGTTAACCAAATATGAGTTCCCTGCTTATCAATCTTGAGTACTTCCTTTAGAGTTATTGGAGACTTATTCTGACTTCGATCTGCCAGTTTTCTTCTAGACTACAGGTGAATGTAAATGCTTTGGAAATATTCACCAATTTGGCCCTCTCCCTTAATTATTATCAGGGCATACTTATATATATGTGATTGGTGGGATTGGGGTGAAACATGAATTTTTCAACTCCAAACCAGGTTTTTCATACAACCCATCGGTTATAAAATTAGTTCCCTCCTCTTGTTCCCTCTAGTTAAGAGGCTGTGTTTCCTGACTAGACAACAAAGTGAAGTATGTGATAGATTGGTAGGTGTTAGACAGTTTAGATTGTTCATGTATTGTGAGACCACTATGATTCTTCTGTTTGACAGACAAAAGACTGTTAAGTCTTGGACATTTGAAGACCATTTGTGTGGGGGCATAAATATATATGATTGATGGGTTGATGTATAAAAGTGTTTGTCAAATCTCAGTGTTGTACTTATGCGTCACATTCAAAACTAAGGCAAGCACATACATAACAGAACAAAAGCATACTGCTGCAATTATTATATTCTGAAGTAAGCCTGATAAATTCCAAGCCCTTTGATTGCTTCTCAACTTCCCTTTTGAAATTTCTTAGAAAACGAAAAATATAACATTACAAAATAGTGTTTCTGTCATTATGGTACTTGATGTTGTGTGGTGGATCTTTTTTAGACCAGTTTGATCTGGTGAGCCTAAATAGCTCTAGACATTATGTAAACGGCAGACCTCCTTTGCAACGTACATATGTCTTTCAACTTGACATAAGGCGAAAGTACTAATGAAAGCTGAAAGGTCAGGTACAGAAGAGATTTTTCAGGGTACATACATTGGGTTATGTCTTAAAGGAACCAACCTGCAAATGCTCAAAATTTTATATTTATATTTATAGTAATTTATAGTTCATTCCAAAGCATTACTGCGAAATCTCCATAAAAAGACGCTTTAAAAGTTTGCCCTTGGTCAGAATTAAATAGTTTTTATTGTTCATTGTTTTATTGGTTATTTACTGAATGAAAATAGTAGTGCTACAAAAAAGAAAACATTCAATAAATTACTCCTCATAACTTTTGTATATTATGGACAGTTTTTTTTTTTATTATTATTATTATTTAGTTGATTGTTCAGCAAGTTACCATTATAACAATCACCAGTTTCTGGATAGTTTTTGAAACTGCTTTGAATATCCATAGTCTCAAGTAAAATTTCACAGAATTTATGTAAGAAGTTCTAACCAAGAAAACAAGATTATTATTTTTTTTTTTTTTTTTACATAAACATTCCATTCACAACTTTTTAATTGTTGCTGCAAGAAATATGATCTGTCCTATTGATGTACATTTCTTATTCATACTTGGGAAGGTTAGTATAGTGTCCCGTATACAATGGGATGCTCTTGTGTACAGATTTTGTGAAGTAATTTTACAAGGCTAACTCTTAGTGAGTTAGAAATTTTGTGCACACCGATAGACCTACGTAACAAAAGCATCCCACATCATGAATACAGTATTTTTCTTTGTTGGGAAGTGAAGTATGTACAGAAGATGTGTGTAATAGAAGAGATGGTGTTTAGTTTGCTTTGGAGAAGTCAGTGTTGTTAACCAGTGCTTATTTGGACAACGGAACAAATTTGAACCTCCTAGATGTTTATGTCATTAGAAAGAACCTTTACCACTGAAGTTGAACCTCCAATTATATTTGAGAAGGAACGTATTGAGGAATGAGTGGTGGTCTTAGGCTACTGAATGCAGAAGTGATGATGTCAAATTGGTAGTGTAGTGAAAACTACTTGCTGTTTATTATTTTGGACTGAAAGACTCGTATGCTGCACGTACTTGAGTTTAGAGGATCGTGAATGGTAGTGTATCTGACGTTTGAAGATTTTGATCAATATTGTGCATGTTTAGAGTACAGTTTTGTATGAGAGGAAAAGTGAATGTTTTACAGTAGATAGTTGGTAGTAGTACTCTTGTTTTTGTTTTAGTCTTTGTTGAAATTTTTGGTAGTTGATATTTTGTGTAGCATTCTAGATTCGTGTCATTATGAAAATGCATTCCTTAAATATACCTGAAGTGAACAACACAAATAAAGCGATGGTTCTTGTGTCAAATTCTGTTAAAGTGTGGAGAGAATAAAAAGTGGATGAGTTAAAAGGAGATTTAAGTGTTCATCAGCGCATCAGAAATTTATTTATAAATGTCTTTAAGTGTCCTTTAAATTCATTGAGAAATTTATATATAAATGTCTTTAAGTGTCCTTTAAAACCTTTGGGTCAGCTAAAGTAAGAGTAATCCAGATCTGTCAAGTTGAGAGACAAATATGTTTGTTTGTGAAGTGGAGGCTGCTGTGTATATTCATTCTTAACCATTATGTCATAGAAGTCTCAGCAATATTTCAGATACAGTATATATCAGTTCACGTCGAATCAGTTTTCTTAACTCGCTAGCAATGGCTGTCTTGAATTTTTACAGTTGTCATTTGAAGCTGTATGTGATTTTTTGAATGGCAATTCTTTTGGTTTCTATTGGAGCCTGGAATATTTTTGAAGTGAAGTTCCTCATCAGCTTCTTTTTCATATATTTTTGTGGAACGTGTAGTGATGTACATTTTTGGTATTCAATTTTTTTCCTTAATTTGCATTACATTACTCTTTATTGTTGAAGTTTTTATTCGGAATGATGTAACTGATGGCAAAAGCTGGAAATCAAAGTGCATTAAAGCTTCAGCTATTGCTAACTAGTTTTTTCTCTTTTTCAGTTTTTTATTGAATAGCCAGGATAATTGCAATTCTAATTTTTTTTGTGATATAACTCCTCATAAATACTAATGTAAGTGAAGAGTTGTAAAATACTTATAATCTTTGTGTTCCTTGAAAATGATCATCTTAAAAATATTTTTAGAACAACTTTTTACGATCTATGTTTAAGGTAGTGTAGGGCTCCTTTTTAACAAATTGCTGTATTTCAATCTTGCAGCTCTTGGAACTCGAACTGGAGAGACACCAGAGATGTCCAAGAGACATACCATGTCTCATCCACCGCCTCACATTCCGGGCTTGGAAGATGCTCCCGGGAAGGATTCCATTAATCGCCCCGAGAGCGGTCAGGAAACTCCCACAGCGGAGGAACGCACCCCAGAGAAGAAAGAGAAGGTAGGTTTTGCTCTGTCCTGACTCGGAAGGGAAAGTTAGTCATTGAAGAAGTAGTCTGACACGGAGTACAGGTTGAAAGTACCTACCATGTGTGTTTTGTGTGTTGAATATGGTTAGAATTGTCTTGATATTAACAGTTTAGAAGCTCTCTACCTGTGATAACTGTGTACTGCCACAGCTGTACAAAACACGCTTGAAGGTATGGATTGTAATTTTCAGTGATTTAACAGAGTTCTGGTGTGATGTTCAAATTATTGTGCAATGATCAACCAAGTCAGGAATTAGCCAAGAAATGATCTTCCAAGAGTCCGTTAAGAATGCAATGTGAACTAATGAAGACAGTTTGACTGCATGTGGTGTGGATATTGTTGCATTAGTTGACATGCACTGACCTCCATTGAATGTGTGCTGAAGATCTTAAAACCTCAGTGTGCACCTTTTTTCTTAGACCTACAGTTTCACAGACTGGCATCCATGTTCTTATGAGTAAGAGTAATGTGTTTGATTACTTACTCCAAGAATAATAAACTGATTTGTTCATCTTTGTGGTAGAGACCAACAGGAACAGATGGAAGAAGCACAAATCAAACCTGATTGTGCAAAAAGGTAGCAAATTATATTCAGTACTTACTGCTGCTTGGTCCTACAAAACTACAAGTAATAGAATAAATCGGGACTTGAATGGCTGGAATAGAAAGCAGATGACACATAAAACTCAATTTTTCATTATTAGAAATGGTTCTGGTTGTCAGCAGACACAGGTGCCAGGTACAGAATTGAATAAATATCCAGGTGAAGGGAATCAGCATATATTTCTGTTAAGGCCCCATAGGGGGTTAGTGGCATAGTGCACCTCGCACAGTGCACTGTAGGCATTCTTTGTAGCGTCCCTTCAGCCCTCAAAGATCCCAGTGCTTGGCTTTCGGCCTAAATTTTTTATTCCACGATATTGTCTTGGAAAGGGGTCTTGCAGTCTTCACGCCACTAAGTCAAATTGTCTTTATTGTGTCTGAATGAAACTGTATTATAGGTAACAGTAACCCAAGTCAATCCTCTTGTTGAATAAGTATTAATAAGCTTTTTTGAAATTTTTTGTGCAGGATTTTTTGAAAGAGTTTGTCATGAAATCATGATTTTTGGAAATGCTCTGTTGGTGTGCTCTTGCCTCCTTATCATTTTGTTTAATTGTATTCATTTTTATGTTTTTTCATCTTTTAAAAGCTTATTGCTACTTTTCAAACGCTTTCATTTTTAGGAGTCTAGCTATTGGAAGTGGATCAGTGTTAGATGTTGCTGATTTTAATTGTATATACCTACAGTACATTTTATATAAATGGATTGAACTCTCTATTTTTTTGTTATAAAATGGGTATTTTGATTGTTATAAATACTTTAGATACTTTATCAGGTGTCTTACAGAAGTACGTAAACCTCCTAAATTATTTTGCTAGTTTTATAGAATAATTAAATGTTCATTATTGCAATTTCACTGGTTTATTCAAATAGGTTAACCAATGGATCCACCAGCTTTACTTGGCTCCACCACAAACCCATTCCTCATATACAACCCAAATTCATGGTCTTCACATCTCTCGACACTGTAGTTTTAGTCTCAGTAGCTTTTGCAATACAGTATGTACCGGGAAACTGAGGTACCCATTAACTGTTTTTAGTGCCATAAGATTTATTCAGCAGCTGGGTATTTTTTTTTACTCCCGTCAGCACCATTGGACGTATAATGTGTGTGGAGAGAAATATCTTTTAAAAATCTTGAAAAATAATTCCTGGCATACTACCAAGATGTACTTAGCCAGGCATGTTGGAGAGATGCAGAAAAAAAGTATGTCTCTATTTAACAGACCACTGAGCTGATTAACAACTCTCCTAGGGCTGTATGAAGGATTAGATTTTTTTTTACGTGGCCAGGAACCAATTGGTTTCTTAGCAACAGGACCTACAGACTATTGTGGGATCCGAACCACATTATGTTGAGAAATGAATTTCTAATCATCAGAAATAAATTCCTCTGATTCCGTGAGGAACTTGGAGAGATGCAGAATACTCACTGAGTTGGCACACTTCAGGGCCCCATGATGCCACCAGATGTACATTGTTTAGTTGCGTGTGATATTAAAAATGACCCTTGCGTATTATCACGTTTCTCTGGTCATAACTGTTATTTGAATATGTTTATTGCTGAACCTCTTAATTTAGATTTGTGAAGCATTTTCTGTGGTTTTAGTTTATTCAAGATAGCAAAAGGCTATTTTTCCTCTTGACTGTCAAGACTGCACAGGGTCTAGACTTGCAAAGACCATGAACGAAGGCTGTATATGGGTGATGGGTTTGCATTGAAAAAATCCAATTTCTTATGATCAGATCTGATTTCATTTATTTTTAAGATACCTGATAGCTGAAAGACTACTAAAGGTCTCATTTGGCATGATTTATAATGTTTATTATTGGCAGTTTAAGTTCTAGATGGTGTTTTTTATGTATAGTTTTATTTCTTGTTTTGTGGATGAGTTCATTACCCTAGTCAGTCAAATCTAGGATTATAGCTTTATGGGAAATTGATTTGCCCAGTTGCAGACATAATTATTGAAGTACAGTACAGGTAGGCTGTATCCTCTTTTCAGCTGGAAAACAAAAAAGGTAGTGTGTAAGCTTGTTTTAGAATTAGTGCCCTTAGTTCATGAAAAACAAGGTGATGATAAGCCCAGTGTCCGGTGGAAACATTTACAATCCTAGTGCTAGTTGCTCTTGGCCATTATAAATATGTAGAAAATCTGTCACCCTGGGTTAGATTATTGTGTCTTATCATTTTGTAAATACTGTGGTGACGTAAATCAGTATACTTGGAATAGTGATGGCTATTTGCCATAGTGCTAGGAATGTATGTACATGTTCAAGCTAAGAAAAATAGTTGTGGGAAGATAATTTTTAAACTATATAGGTCGAGAGACAATGCCTTTCGAGTTATGCTGGATTTCCTCACCATTGGTGTAAGGAGAAAAAGTCCTAGCTTTCCATATTGATTAGGTAAATACCCAGAGTCCATTAGGGAGAATGTTAGTTGTAAGTGCATGAGAAAAAGTTTTAGCTGACAACAGGCCTTGATTAGTTCTATTTTGGCCAGCCATTTCATGGCAGTATTTGCAACATGATATCCAAAAGGTTGTTACATTTGAATATAGACTTTTTCACTTTGTTTTGTACGTTATCAAAATTTCTTTTATTGTGTAATAGCAGTACGTATATCACTGTACTTTTTAGTGAAATTCAAAATAAATTTTGTGGTTTGGTATTATCATGTGCTGGGGAGGTGTTACTAATTACTCTTTATCTTCTAGGGAGGCCTAATACAGTTAAAGGAGTCCTTGTCTTTAAGGTTCCTATAAGGTGTCAAACATGGCTCACAGCGAATGTATTTGTTTTGTTTTGACAGATATTGTCATTTACCAATCTTCGTCCCTTTCTCTATCAGACAGCCCTTTTATTGTTGTTAACACAACCTCGTCACTTTTCAGCCTTGGCTTTGTAGAATTGAGCGAGTTATTTTTTTTACTCCAGATTACCAAATTATTTTACATTTATTGAAGCCTTGTAATGCCTTCCCCAGACACTTTTGGCTTTATCATGCCAAAAATGTTTATTGCTCTCACATAGAAGTGTATATTCAGATGCTAACAGCCAGAATGCAGCTTGTCAAGTTATACTTATGAGTTGGATTAGGAAGAGAGGATGTCCCCCAAGCTGGAAATTTGCTGAAAATTAACTAGAGCTTTTATGAGTCTCGGACGTAAGCGTCACGACCTATATGACGAGTCATCACATGCATACATTTTTTGATTGGCTGAATAATTTTGTTATTTGTGCAGTAGAAACCTCCAAAGGTTGTCTAAGATGTAAGAGCTACCAATTGAACACAATTTGAAAGCTACTGTTATAGGCTAATGATGGTGGCTTATGGAATGCACCATTGGTTTTTTTTTTCTTTTCACTTGTTAAATAAGTATAGTATCAGCTTCTCAAATGAGAACAGACCATTAGTTTTGGAATGCAATCTTTTGTTTCATGTATCTTAAGTCATAATGTAAGAACTTGTAAGAATTATTATGGAGTAGCTGAGTCAGATCACTTGAGGTACCAGGTAAGCTAGATCAAGTATGATTCGCTGCACAAACTTAAAAAGGCATTACTTGTTGGCTTTCGTAAGTAGGTAAAGTATGAAGGTATTGGTTGTTCGCCATAAGTATATACATACATGTTTATTGCATTACGAGAACTTTAATTTCATTTAACTCTTCAGGTTTTTATCTGCGTTAAATTTGAGGCGACCGCCTCTGTGATCCTTCCTGGTCATTATTGATTAAAGTTCCTATATTATGATTGATGACAATGACACATCAGTACTTTAATCTTAAAAGGCTTGGTCTAACTCAAGTATCAGTCATATATGATTTTGTACAAGCCACCATTATTTTTGTGGGTAAAATGAACCACTGTTGGTTTAGGGTAAAAATCCATTGTCTGTATAGTTGCCACATTCATGAGTCTCTGTGAATATTGTACAGTCCAGTCTTAAATAACATCGAGATGATGATCTACTGGTCGACTGGCATCGGGTCACACTGAAACTTCTAGAGTGTAAGGACCACACTTTTGTGTTTCTGCCTTACTGTCAGTAATGCTAATATTGGACACTCATAGCTGTTTAGCATGAATTTTTTACTGTCCTGTTGTTTGACAGAAGTTTTTGTTGTGTCAGCATCTTCCCTGCTCTTCTGCTGGAAAGCTCTGCCTTGATTTGATGTGAATTTCTTTATAAATAAGGGATTTCAAACATTTTTCAGTGGTAGTGTACATTTTTTGTTTTTTTCTTTAGTTTACTTCATTTCATAGTAGGTTACTGAGTTCATTCTTACTCCCTATATCGTATGTAATGCTAAAAGTCATGCTGTAATTAGTAGCTCAAGCTGAAGATCTTATGTTCAACAGAAATGTGCAATTTTGTCAACTACAGATAATTTATGTGATAATGCATTGTGTTTGTAGATTGGGGTACTCCAGTATTTTGTCTCCTCAAATTTATTTTTAATCTCATCACTATTGCTCAGTCATGTTTCACACTTCACTATAGAAGGAGACATTCTGTTTACTTGTACCCATAAATGGGCTTAGAATGTTACAAAAGTCAGGTAAGCAGCAGACATTTACCATGAGTTCATGAATCATTTTTGCTGAGTTCTAGAAAATTTTGCTGACAGCAGTATTAAGAATTTTATGCTATCATCCTCTCTCTATTTATGTACAACCTTAAATATATGAAATGAAATAGGTCCTTTCTTCATCAGCAAGTGTTCTAATAACAGAACCACATCTCGCCATGCGTAGATTTCCACAAGAAATTCAGTACTGTAGAACTCTTTACGTATTCTGTTCGTCTGTTCTTTGGTGTACTTGAGCAGCTTGAGACTCGCGTAAATTGCAATTCAGGCAGTTGTGCAAACAATGGGTTTGTATAACCAATGTGATATTTGAAAATGAAATTAATTCTTTATTTTAGAAACCCGTTATTTTTGTACGATATCGTGCCGTACAACCCTACTCATTTCTTGCAGCCAAGTCTCGACTGTACAAATGGTAAGGTTCTTACCATCATATAACTGGGGTTGAGGCCCACAAGTGTACCTGTTACCAACTTGTGGGAGGGGATAGGGAAGGAGTGTCACGGATTTGCAAAGACTCATGAATGAAGTAATATTGTAGACAATATGTTTGTACAAAAAATGGTTTTTAAGAAATTAAATTGTTTGTGATTTTCTTATATTCAACTTGGTGTCAGTTGTTTAATTGCCTTGGTTTTATGTAAGTGTGCCTAACATGAGGTTCTCTTCATTAACCAATTAGTACTATATTGAAAGGTTGGTTTTACATCTCTAACATTGATGCCATAACAGATAGTTGTTGCTTAAACAGATTGGGATAGACAGATTGATGTATTTCAGAATACTTTACTGATTGTTCTTTGAAATTATTTGGGTACAGTATATTCCTTTGATCATTTGAAAGATTATTTGTTTTCGCTGTCTACCGTCATTGTTGTGTTGTTAGACAGGAAAACATTTATGGTAAAATAGCAGTATTTTTTGTTTATTTTGTATATATTTACTATTGTGTATGTGGAGATAAACATACATATCATCTGTCTATTCATTTAAACAAAGGTTTTTGTTAAGTGATATATATATATATATGGCAGGAAGACATATGGATAATGATAATAGTTGACTAACTAATTCATTGGGGGATGAGCCTGCTACCTCTCTCTTGCACACTAACCTGGCATGTCTCCCCTTTCCCCCATCTGCTACCCAAACCCCTCCTCCTTCCAACCCCTGTATCCTCCCTTTTTAACACACTCCGACAACATGCCTTTCATCTCATTTCCCTCTCCGTCCCTCTCTTCCTTGACCACTTCTCTATCCACGGTTTGTGGTGTGCTGATAGAAGCGGAGAGTTAGCAAGAGCAGCGGTGCGTCCTCAGTAAGCTCTGTCAGTTCTGACGAAGGAAACTTTGAACCGCCACCCGGGGACAAGTCTAAGGTATGGAGGGTGCCACCGCCGTTTCCTCGGTTCTGTGTCGCCTTGCTCGTCTCATACTTAAAAAAAAAAAAATGGGCTCGTCTCTGTTCTGACTGTCCTTTATTTTGATCAGCTTTTCATTTCTGTGGGGGTGTGAAATGTCACGTGACAGGAAGTCATTTTGTCAAATTGTTGAATTCAATTAGTAATTGTTATTGCCAAGACTACAAAGATTGATGTTTGAAAGGTTTGCTTTTTCACGGTCTTGGGAGGAGAGGATGAAGTTTACACTTGTTCTTTGCTGGAAAGGTGGATTATATAAACTGGTGTTATCAGTATGTCAGAGAATATTGAAATCCCTCTACCTTTTGCATATGATAAAAAAACCTAATAAACTACATAGTTTGACAAATTTTAAAGATTTTTTGCTTTGGATTACCATAGCTTGATGGTGATTTGTAGTTTATGCAGATTCTATTAAATCCTGTCAAACTAAGTTATAATTTTGGAATATGTGGAACTTACCTGGAGTATAATACATTGCAATTGATTAGAGTTTTAGAATTGCTGTAGCAGGTTTCAAAGTGATTTGGGAATACCCGACTAAAAAGTGAACTGTATGAAAGTAAAAGTTGGCACATTGAAGTGAGTGAAAATAAAAATCAACTATTTGTATTTTATGCAACAAAACTAGGATGATGATTTAACTGATTCTTATGAATTCCTGGGAAACGCTTCTTTGGAGTGGGTATTTCTGTGGAATATCTGTCATGGGAATGTCTTATCATGCAAGTAAGGGAACCAAAGAACCAGCAAATAAATATTTTCCATCTTCCTGCGTAGGAAAGTGAAAGATCCCTCGGAGCTCAAAACTGTGCAAAGCAGGTCCTCCTTTCATTCATATTTCATATCCAGAAATGTTATTTTTTAAAGTAATCTTGTAGAATGTGGTAAAATTAATGGTCCTCCCTTTTTTATGTTTCTGGCATAAGAATATTTGTGTAAGTTGGTAGAAAACTGGTAGTGGAAGTCTTTGAACAATATGATTTGGGTAAGGGACACAGTATTGGGGAGATACATATATAAACATTAAGAGCTGAAAGACTGCATGTTTAGGATGTGGACTTGTCTGCTGGGGCACTACAATCCCTGAGATCCGAGATGGACGAATGGTTGGATCAGTCGAGGTCCGAGACATTTCCAACCAATGGCCTGTCAGACCTGTACCACGTTCCCTTACACAGCACGCTATCCTCACCTGCACGAGTTGGTATCGTTGTGATGCTTGTAGTTGCTTAGAAGTAGATCATTTTGGATATTTTAGTTGTCTGTTGATTTGTAGTCCCCTTGACTTCAGCTTTGAATTTACTTCAGGCATAATTATTCTCGGTGAAGGCATAGTATACTCTGTATCTAGGTCTGCATTATTGAGCTGATCATCTCTTAATGTTGCAAACAGTCAAGGTTCAATTAATGCTGCCAAATCCATATTAAGGTTTTTATAATGTCACTTTTTAAATCCAAATTTTACCATAGAATAGATATAAAATTAATTTTAAAGTGATGGGCAGTCTAGTTTTATTTTCTATTTGTATGGTATAACAATGGTCTAAAGTACTTGTGTATAAGTTGTACCTGTAACATAAACGATCTCGTAGCATGCGAACTTAAATGTTAGCTCAGTAATGCATCTGGTTTTTTTGCCTGTTTTCAGTTTGCAAGTAGTTTTATTGAGGAGTTGCTATTTATACAAGGTCCATGTTCTATACTGACTCTTCTGTCTCAAGGTGTGTTAGCTTTAAGTTTTAGACGTACGTGCGTTCGTTCACATTCTTAGAGTGTCTTCTGGTTTCTGGTTTGCTTCTGGGCATTTGTCTGGAATATAATTTGTTTTCTCAAAGTCGGCTCTGCTTTCTCTCACTGTACACCGGGCACTGGTTCCCAAACTCTTTTGTATAGAGATCGTGTAAATTCCTCTCGAGAATGTTAGTTGTATGATATTGGCATTTACAAGCAGAACTTTGTTTATGAATTGATTTTTTAAGTCACATTTTCAGTTTCTTGTCATACCCCCTTCCCCTCCCATACACTAATGTGTTAATACTGAGTAACCCTTTGTCAGATTGTATGTTTGTTTATAACACTTGAGTTTTTAATAGAAAGCATCTATTTCATGAAAAATGAAATCACAAATTTTGTTTATTTACGCATTCACATACACATTTTATTTCATCAAAGGTATAAAGTTGTAAACTCAAAAAATGTTATAAGTTTGATTTTATTTTCTAGCAGAAATCATTGCTGCTAGGGTTGGATTTTAACTTGTTATTCAGAATATGACCATTACGTTTGAAAGAGGATATTTATAGTTTATAATACATATACTTGTTGTATATTGTTAATATGTTAGCTTTTCCTTCTGTGTAACTTCAGAATTATTGATATGTTAGAATAGAACTTCAGCATTATTGATATATTAGAATAGTAACCTGTCAAGTACGTACATGTTATGATGACACTGAAAGTTGTGCCTGTGAAGACATTACATTGTCAGAAATTAACAAATTTATGAAATATTTGTAACTATATTCAGTGTCTTGCAGTATTACAAAGTCAAGAGATGCTCGAAGATATAATAAAAAGGTCATTTTATCAATTCTACCTGATTGCCTGCAAGTATTGTCTCACGTAGCTAAGTATATAGTTATGACGGTTTAGTAACGGTATGAAGCACACAATTTTGTGCTTGTTTGAAAATTTTCTTTTTCTGTTTTTTTTCTTTGTTCACTTAGCATTCCATGAAACAACTTCAAATGGAAATTATGTAAATTTTCCTGTAGTGAGGTATTTTATCTCTCGTAAATTAGTTATGGGACAAGTATATTCAGTTCAGGTGAATCAATTTTGCTTTTTTTATATTCCTATTAGTTTATTTTCTGTTATCATTTGAAAATATATTTTTTCTAATTATGCTGTCTTTCTCTGTTGTGAAGCTGCTTATTTGTGTGACAGGGTTTAAAGGCTTTATCGTATGGCTGAGAATTGTTGTGATGGCTTTTAATATTTTAAGTAGATCCATTTGAGGTTAAAAGTATTTTGAATGTTTTTTTTTTATTTATTTATTTCATTTTTTTTTCCAAGAGCACCAGAACTTCCACTTGTCTGTCTGTCAGTGTGTCTGCTCACATGCATATGTTATAGATGACTATTGCATTTCATATTCATTGGCAAAGAAAATGACTGTTTCTCTGTGAAAGTGGCATTTATTGTTGCTAGATTAAGCTGGTTCTTTGCTCAAGTAAGCAGCCCATGAAAAAAAAATGGCAGAAATTTGCTGAACTTAGAGAAACAAATGTCATATTGGTTTATGGTAGAGAAAGATCAGTTAAGGAAATTAAGTTTAGGAATATGTCATTCGTTGTCCTAAAATGTCCTGTCGTTGGATGACCACATTACTTCATTAACTTGCTGGAATGATTAACGACGACGACGACGATGATCTGGGAAAGGGGAAGAATGTTTTTGAGGACGCTGAGAGATGAATCACATGTAAACTTTCTTTAGTACAGAATTTCACCAGCACTTGCCATGATGTAATTTTCCATATCATAATAGTTCAGTTTATTGATTGACTTTGTCAGGTCGCCAACAGAAGAACAGACCACTTTCTCAATTTGAATATTGATCTTATTTTATGTGCACTTTTTCAATTTAAAATTCAGTACGTACATTTGAAATGAGCAGCTTAATATAAATCCAGAGATAAATGGCCTGGTGAGGAGAACAGTTTCAAAACCGCTTAATGACAAGAAATTTTACTGACTGTCTCGGGATATTGCATTTACAGAAGCCTGTAGGTGGCGTTGCCGTCTTACCCATGGCCGATCTCATGAAGGCAACGAAGAAGAGAGCAGAGAAGATAGCTCTGGCCGAAGAGGAGGCAGCGGCGGCAGCAGCAGCTAAAGTAAGCGCTCGTCTTCTGTTTTCTTTTGCCTTGTTTAGTGAGCACAAGCGCACTCGGCTGTCAGCCGAGGGTTTTGATGCCAGGAGGCCTTTGTTATTTGTGGCAAGCTCCTACAGTTGGCGGCACATTGTTTTCGCCGATCGCTTTCCTAAAACGTTGGGAAACATGCAACCCAGAACTGTGTTTAAAGATTCTCATTAGAAAAGAATGTGCCGCCAAGTAGGATTAAGCAACCTTTAAATAATAAATACCCTGTCTGTTCACTGTACTGGGATGTTGTGTTGATGGCTTTCTTGATTTTTGTTTTGCTTTTGTGAGATGTAGTTTGTGTACGGGAGTCGTATTCTACGTGTATTTGCGACGTGTCTGATTTTGGGGGGATTTTCCAAGACACTGGATTTTGCTGTTATTTATCTGGTGCCAGTGTTGCCTTGTGGAAGGCCACGTTATACGTTTTGTAGGGATATTTCACTATATTAATTTTCAGCAAAACTTTGTTTTGTGTCCAGTGTCCTGTAATTCAACTGGTAGCCGTAATAGTAGACATGCATATCTGGCAGGCTCTTTTAGGATGTTCCATTGTAATTATCCATAGATAATCATTAATGAGTATGAAATTGTTTTATTTTTATTTTTATTTTTTTTGTAATGGTATTCTCAGTCATGAACATTCCACCTAGTTGTATGCCGAGTCAAGCTAGGTTATTTATATGTGAATTTTTCATTATTTCAGAAGAGAGAATGAATTTGTTTTGAGTATAAATACCTTGTAGCAGTTTTCATATATAATTTCTTACGCATGATAACCTCATGTTGGAAGAGTCTACCTGGCCATTAGATAAAGATAAAATGATTGACACTTTTGAGTATTTTTTGCTGTTTGTCAACAATTTTTGTTGATGCGGTCAGGAATTGAATCTGAAATTTAAGGTGATTTGATAGATATCTTCTTTGTTTCTTTAGGAATTCACAAATCAGAGTAGAAATGCAAGTAAAATCGCCTCTAAGGGTTATAGGAAATATATAGTTATGAAGTGTTGTTATATATGTACGTAATAGTGTTAGTGGAAAAAACCAAAGCTTGATGTGATCTCTTAAGTATTTGAGGTCCAGTGGATTATAAAAGATTTAAATGTAATTGGGAAATGGAGAATCATGACTCAGTACTGTATATATTTCGGTCTTGTAAACTAGATGGGTAATATTCAATTCTGACTGACCTATCCTCTCTTACATTACAGAATAAAAATAGTTTCTCTTGGAAATTGAAGTTCAAGAACTAGAATGCACTAAGATTTTGATACTGGAATGTACTCTTTAGTAAGAATTGAAAAAATTAAAACAGCTGAACTACTTTTTAAAGGGTGTGGGAAGTAGAACATTGGCTGCCAAAGTACAAGTGCTTATGCTAGCGAATTACAAGTAAGCATTGCGACAAAGCGCTCACTTCTTCATTATCCCAGAAAGTAGAAGTCACAAGAAATATGTATCCTAAAATAAGAATTTTCTTTTTATGTTGCATGTTAGGGAAACTTTGAATAGTACTCGGACTGAATTGAAAGTTTGAGCTAGGTTACAGAAGTTAGATGAGCGTTGTTGTTCAAGGTTCAGGACATATCTTTGATTTTTTCTTATACATCTCACTCAATTGAGTCTATACTAGAAATGCTTGATGCACCTTTGCAGCAGACTTTAATTGCTAATTAACCAATATGGTTACCAAGGCTCTCATAAATATAGTACAAGAATATGATAATATTTCAAGACTTGGTTACTGCTTCATTTTCTCATGTATTGTTTGATGGGAAGCCATCCATCCCTCCACAGTGACAGACGAGGCTATAGTGTAGTTATACT
The DNA here is from genome assembly GCF_015104395.2 of Macrobrachium nipponense. Lineage (NCBI taxonomy): Eukaryota > Metazoa > Arthropoda > Malacostraca > Decapoda > Palaemonidae > Macrobrachium > Macrobrachium nipponense. The sequence goes on along the minus strand of NC_087224.1, from coordinate 2,545,455 downwards.
GTAAAATCTGTTAGGCTAAGTAAAACGAGAAGCATGTTTATTTATAGTGTTTTCAGTTGACTCCAACCATTCCTCTCTTATTTTATGAAGCATGCATTTGGGCATGACTTGGAAATTTAGGCCAGTTCATCATTTAGGCTCTTGATTTTTTAACGTTTTAAATTCACGAGGAAGCACCCCCCTTGATTGAAGCCAGAAGATCCAATGCACTTCTCTGTAACAGGATTTTAATTAAAAATGATCAACTTATAGAGCCATTTATTAAATGTTTTTGTTAAATAAACTTTTTAATTTAAATAAGTGACCTAAAAAGCACTAAGCACATTTATCACTTCATTATTGCACTTAAGCTTTGACAAATTACTATCACTGTCTGTACTAAGATCATTTGAATAAACATTTCCTAAAGTAAAGTAAACCCTTTAGGCATTGCAGATGTTTCGTCGATTTTAAATTCTGAATATCTCCCAGGATATTTGATGAAAGCCCCAGCGCAAGAAAATGCGTAAGGACGAAACACATCCATAAAATTGTGTGACAGCTTTTGTTACAGCATAAATAAAATACTGCTCTTATTTTCGTCTTAACGCGAAAGATGATCTCGCATCTTCAGAATTGCCCGGAGTTGAAAACTACATTGGATTTGTGCACCACGAATTGTGGGGCTTTGAAAGTATTTGCTTCGTCGTGAGTTTAGTTATGGCAAGCTAGTATTGATTTCCAGCGTGTAATTGACAGTTAGGTAGAAACCTGCTTGAATGGCTGGACAGAATATGCTCAAGGTAATTTACTGCCAGAGTGTTAGTGTAAAGGCTACTTATGAGTAGGCAAATGATTTTTCATGTGGGAAATATTATCAGTTATTTTCAGTACTAATTGTTTCATTTGCTTGTGTAATTTTGTTTTCTATTATGTTCTGTAATGATCAGTGGGACACGAATGCTGCATGGTTTGGAGCCTTTTCAGTTTATGTGGAGGATGTCTAGTATTGCCAGCCACTGATAGTTTTTCCATTCAGTTTTTTTTTACTCACCATTAGCTTGCAGTTGCAAGATGAACATGCTAGTGATATTTGTCCGTTTGTTTTGTGGTTTTAGTTATTGCACGAATTTTTGTTTTGTCATGAATAGAATGGTGCCCCTCCATCCTCCACCCCTCCTCCTGGCTACAAAACGATGGAGAGCCAGAAACCAGGCACAGATAAAGGCAGTGTGTGTGAGGCTGGCGACCCCCTGGTGAAAACGCATCGGACAGTGTTCCACGACCCCGCGGCCAATGACCCGACGGGCTCTCCTCCGTTTACCAGGCAGTACTCCTACGAAGAGCTCGAGTCAGAACCGAGGAGGCCGTACAGTCCGACCACCCACGGTTTCACGTACGACAAAAGTGGCGGAGACGGCAGCCAGCTCAACAATGATCCACATTCTATAGAGATCAGAAGAGCCCAAGCTCATGCTTTCAATTACGCCCCGGGGGAAGATCAGAAGGTGGCCGAAACGGCGGAGAAAAGGAAAACGAGCAAACTGGGAGCTGAAGAAGACATTGTGGCAGCTACAAACCAAAGGAAGTTGGAGGCAGCAGCCTCTGGCAACGAGAGCCAGTTATCTTCACCAGACAACACTTTGCCTGAAACGTCGGTTGACGACACAACCATAAATACTTCAGCCGACTCCACAGGGTTAATCGCTGGCTTCTTGGGTGGGAGGAAAGGCAAAAAAGATAAAGACAAGAAAGCTGGTGATAAGAAGAAAGATGCTGATAAAGAAAAGGCAAAACTGGAGAAAAAGAAGGACAAAGATAAGAAAGGAAAAGATAAGAAAGACAAGGACAATAAACTGAAAGGCAAGGAAAAGAAAGACAAAGATAAAGACAAGAAGGAAGGAAAAGATAAGGACAAGAAAGACAAGGGAAAAGATAAAAAAGACAAAGCAAAAGACAAAGGTAAGAAAAAAGGAAAGTTCGGCATCTTTGGCGGAAGAGACCGCAAATCCTCCACAAGCAGTAGCAGCAGCAGCAGCAGCAGCAGTAGTGACAGCTCCTCGTCCGACAGCTCTGACGACAGCTCCGACGAGAGTGTGGTCATTGAGACTCGAGAGGGGAACGAGCCCAGGGACATCGACGAGTCCCTCATTGCCTCTGACAGGTCGTACATGGCCGACCACTCCAACACGTCGCTCATTGTAAACCCAGCTGTGACCACTAGTGATATATCCTACACAGCAGATCACTCGTCTTCAGATATCACCGTTAATCCGTCCATTGTTGCGAGCGTCCAGGAAAATGAAAACGAAGCCTCCACCGTTCCCAAGATAATCAAAACGACGACAAAGAAAACCTTTGTGCAGGACGCTGAAGGTGTCTCGGAGGACATCATTCAGAAAGTGGAAGATTTGGGAACAGGTGAAGTGTCCCTGAACACTCAGAGCCAAAAGGTGGGATCTTGGTAGTCTTTTGATTGTTTCTATTCCATTTTGTCCACATTTATTGATTTTGCTAGATTTTTGTCTTCTTTTGATGCTTTGTAATTATATGGGCATGTTGTAAATTACTCTCGGTGGCATGAAACCCAATGTGAAGATACATTACTCAAAAACAGAAACATTTATTTCATAATATGACAGTGAAATTGTTTATTGTAGTATTTAAAGCCTAATACTTATTAGAATTCAATGCTGAGCTTTTCTGTTTATAAAATTCAATGCTAAGCTTTTTTCCATCTCGGATAACAGTTTCAATTTGTGAGTTTAAATTCAAAGCAAACGAGACATGTTAAAGTAAGAGCATCTTAGAGCATAAGTCCGTAGAATATTGTCGTGAGAAATCACCGTCTGGTGCGTGCCTCTGCATGTACTTAAAATAGCCTTGATGCCTTGAATGGGTTTGCAGGCAGAGCATGCTGAGGGTGACAGTGGAGAGAAGCCACATGTCGTGGCTACTACTGTCACTACCATCACTGCACAGAGCCTCGAAGATAAGAGTACTAAGGAGAGAACCCAGCAAGTAAGTAGCTTGCAATTTTTAAGTAACTTGATATCATATTTGATGTATGACTTCCAGTCCTCAAGTAACTGTGGAGTTTAAATGGTCTCTTTTGATCAGGTATACTAATCCATGACTTATTACTATTTGCAGGGCATAGGAATTAGAATATTAATGGTCTTCATCCATCTAAGTGTAGTGGTGGAAGTCTTAACCCCCAAAAGTTTGATATTTTGTAGATAATTTTTCCTTAGGTTATCTACTGTAGTTATGATTTAGTTGTTTCAGATTTTATACATAAATATTCAGTAAAATTTTATAAAAGAAAAATGCAATGAAACTTCTCATTTGTACTTAAGTTACTGATTTTCCTTATCTCTTTCTGTGTGGCAGGGTTTTCTTTTTTAAAGATTAATCTTAGAGCTCTTATTACAGTACTGTACTGTATTTATTTTAAAATATGTTTACTTGCTCTTCATCTAGGTAGCAGAAAAGACCTTCACTTCTACAACCATGACAACCGGAACAACCGAAGAGAAAACCGTTGTCACCCAAGAAGTGAAGAAACAGTCGCGCTCCATTGTACCAGACAATGCTGCTACACAGTCCGTCATAAGAGTAAGATTTTATACGTTTCATGGACTTGCGATAGGTTCAGCGTACTTGATGCTTGAGAAGGCCTGTAACCATTCAATAACCAATTGCCTTTTGATGTCTAGGAATTAAAATACATAAAGATAAATGTATGTTTTGCATGTAATGCCATAGACTAGTATTTTAAGAAAAGTCTGATATTAGCATGGCTCTTCTATGCCTTATGAAATGTGACCTCTAGGCATAAGAATTAGCTGTCCACTTGTCTGATTCAGAATTCGTAGTAGCACTACTTGGAGGGTTTGTAACTATCAAGTGTTTGACATCCAGTGCTTACAAAATTAAAATTAAATGTACGTAACTTTGTACTTTATTGCTATTGTTGGGTGTGCAATGTTATTTAAAAGTACATCACAGAGTTAAAATGGAAAACTAGAATGTCGGTTGAATAAAAGCCAAGTTGCAACTTTTATTACATTATTGCTGTAACAATAGTTGTTCATATCCTTTTGTTTGATTTTTACCAAAGAAATTTAGTTGCCTATGTAATTTAGGACAATGTATTAGCTTTAATCATTTTTAGCTAATATTAATTTAGAGTTACACAAAGTCCATTTGAAATTCAACAGCTTCTGAATCAGGCATACAAGACAGAAGGGTCCTCCCTGCCCCTCTTCCCTTTTCCAGTAGTGATCGGAGAAGTTTTTATATAATATGATAATTACTGTACCCATGATTTTTCAAATACATAGGTAAAATGTAGTATTCCTGCATCTAATAAGTACAGTAGTTCATAATTACTTCATCAGGATTTTGGCTCTTTGAGGTCTCAGAACCTCGAATCAGTGTTTGAAGCTAATTTTATAGATTTGCCTTTATGTCATTACATAAGAAAAAGCTGTTCTTAATCTTTCATGTCAAGATAAACCCTTTTGAGTGTTCTTATGTCCTCTCTAGTAACAAGAACTACTAAATCTTATAAAAGCACGTCTTCAGAAGTCATATCCTAGTTGCTTTGGCACTCGAATATTTGTTTATAGGAAAGCAGATTTTATACCTCGTCTTTCGTTTATACATAGTCTTAATTAAGTTTGCTTTCTGTATTGCTAAGAGAATCATTAATAGCTTTTATGAATTAGGGCTGACTGTGATTGCCATTTTCTCTTATATAGTCTCACGTCCCCTAACCCCCCAAAAATCCTCTGCATGATAGAGAGGCAAGGAAGAAAACGCATTGCATTCTTTAACCCTTCGTCCTGTGAACCTTCTTTGTGTCGTCCTGTTCAAAGGGTGAGGGAGGCCATGCCAGAGCCCCCTATTACCCCCAGCCCGACTATGCCCGTGCTCGCACTATCTCCAGTGGCAGCGATGACTCCGGAACCTCAGTTGACCCCCTTGATTCTGATTATGATGTTGTCAACAAGGTTAGTTGGCGTCTGGCCAGGTTGATGTACTGTTTTTCTCATACTTACGAGCATTTGCCTGGTATGTATGAAAAAGTATTTGCAGTTCATTTTTAAGAAATGTTCCTTGTATTCCATTATTCTAAAATGTATATAGAATATGCCTTTGCGTTACGGGAAGTCCATTTAAATTGGCATTGTTCTACTACTCAAAATGACATCCAAAGAGAATACTACAATATTTAAAAGCTCGGTTTATAAGGAAAAAGGGATAGTTGCTTTGATAAGAATCAGTCAAAATAGATTATTCATAACTAATTGGTAATGAAATAAAGGTACAAAATATGTAATTGTATGATTACTTCAGAATTCAGGACCTATGAAGAATGGAGTTGATTACCCCTCAGAGATAATGTACAATATACTGTATATGCTGTTTGTAGACTAGGTATTGTTTTGCATAGTATCAGCTACCTCTGGTTTGTATAATTTGTTACTGTACAGTATACTGTATTTATGTTCCAGATGTCTAGTTCAAGATTTTTGTGTTAGCTTATATATAAATATAGTAACCACTTTTATTTCTCAAGACATACAGTAAATCCAAACTCCTTACCCTGCTGTACATTTGACATTGATATGGCACATGCTTATGAGTGTGTATGATATCCATTTAGAAAGTTAAGTATTTGTGTGATCACGTTCATGTAAAATATAGTCTGGTATGAAATTTTATGACGCTTACTGTAAAGAATAGAATGGAGAGGGAGTATAGCTGCGCAAAAATCTCTCCCTGCTACAGGATGGTATTGTCCCCACCGAGGCACAAGTTTTTGATGCCAGCGGCTATGATACCTCCACCATAAGCATGGAGGCTCCCCCGCTTGTGGAAACTGAATCTCGCAAGGTTGGTGACGGTATTGGTGGCCCATGAGAAGCTGTTAGGAGTATTAAGTTGAGCTTCTAGTGGCTGATTATGTTGGTGACCTTGAGTGTGTTTTGTTGTTAGAGAATGTTGCTTGTGTGAGGTACATGACTTCTGTGGCTGTTGGGCAAGACACTTGACAAATCCATGAGGATGATTTACCATGGATTGTTGTCCTAGCTGTTCTTGTGCTCTTCCACAGGGTCGTTCGTTGTACTCGTACAAGTAATGTTACGTGATAAATTGCATGGGAAAAAATGCATGTATTTGAATTAGAATCCCATTTCTTGATATCTTGCTTTTTATGGATTGTGATATGCTGAAGTGAAGCCTGATTTTTTTCTTCCCCTGTTATCAGAAGAATTGTGCATAAAAATATGACCAGGCAAACTGGTTAGGAATGAAAATCTTCTGGTGGATGTTTTATTTGATCACTGTTCATTTCATGGCAGTTAAGTCATTGTTTTGGCAAAATATAAACCATTCTTAAAGGGTTGTTAGCTGCAGTTTCTTTAATAATAGTTCTAAGCCCAGTAAGCACTGGAAGATACGGTTTATCGTACTATACTGTAAATCGCAAATTGAAAAATTAGTCATGTGGCTTGAGAATTATGATTTGACACTAGCAATGGTACCAGTCTGAAATTTTATGGAAGAATGGTAACAGAATCTCTACATTTATATAATTCTGCATGTTACAAGTGCTAGTTTTTTGTGGGATGGGTGTGGGCAGTTATTAAACAGGTCTGGTATAAGTTTTGTAATGTAATTATTTACAGTGATGCAAGTCCTATGAAACTTTATTTGCTGGCTTATTTTCATTTTATGATAGTTTTCCAGTAGGGTACTGTACATGATGGAGCATAATGAATGCTTTTCTGTAAGTTTTAATAGAGAAACTTTGATGCAAGCTCTCTAGTACTTGCTGGGCTTGTTTTGCTAATTCATTTTTGTATATTGTATGTGTTTGATCGTTTTAGTGTTTTATTTCTATATTACATATAGATACATAATATGACTGCCATGGCCTATGTTTTTACACCACTATACCTCCTGTATTGTAGTATACTTACTATTTACCCTTTCCCAAGTAAATGATGAAATCAGTGACTCAGTTATAGTCTGCTGCCTTATCAGGATTTAGTTTCAAGTGGTAAGAAATTGATTTTGCCGTAGGACGTACGTTAAAATTTTCACTGATAGAGTAATCACGTTTTGCTGATCTCATCAACTTTTGAATTATTTCTTTCCTTTTGATCATCTCATTACGTTGTTCTCTTGTTTCCTCGGCCTCAAGTGTGTGGCTTTCGTTTTTTATTACCACAGGTGTCTGTGCTGGGATTGGAAGATGGTGTTGAAGAAAATGCCGTGATCATCAGCTCTCAGGCCATCACCTCCCGAACTCGCACTGTAGAGACCACCACTGTAGGTGTCCTGTCCCGTCATGCCCTCTTTCCTCCTTGTGTCCTCTCCTGGGAAACCTTGACACAGATCAGCCCAGCCCACTTTGTGATTGTCCTCCATATTCCTCTCCCTCTCCTCATCTCTCCCTCTGGCTTGACATGTTTCGAGAATACGCGTTGCTCATTTTTTATTCTTGCCATCTGTCCAGGATGATTATATAGACGATGGCAAGCTGTATGTTATTTTATATTATTTGTAACAGCTGATATATCAGTAGGTATTGGTTGAAGCCCTTCCTCCTTTGTAGTTAATTTCACAGTAATATGCTACTGAAGAAAATAGTGTAGGTTCACTCAGAATGAATCAATTCTGTCAGTAGTATTTGGAAATCACTTGATAGCTACTTCAGTTTTGCAGATTTAAAAAGTAAAGTTCATGCATACTGTTAACAGCAAAGTCCGAGAAATATTCTGAATATTCCGTAGTGTCCATTGTATTTGTATTCCTAAAACTTAACACAAGTAATGTAGTCTCAATAGTTTTTTTTATACATATGTATAATTTATACTCTTCAAGTTGTTTACTCTTTCAGAGTTGCACTAGTTATTACCAAGTAGTTTTCATTCCTGATGATTCAGTTCACTTTCCATTTTTGTCTGAGCACAGAAAATGTGAGCTAGTTTGCAGATAACCTGTAGATATTTTTTATGCCCTTTCCCATCTTGTAATTGAAGTTGATTTAGCTTTGTGGTCGTAAGTCCCTCTTAAAATAGTTTGTGGATTGCAGATTATTGAACATATGTCTACGTTCTAATAGTTTATTCTCAGAATATTTGTACGTACATTGTTTGCAATTCACGTTTAGAAAATTTTTAGAGTTACCGGCAGATCAAGCGAACAAGTAACGTTAATTTATGAATTAGAATTTATATTCTTTTAACGGTGCCTCCATCTTCGTGTCTTTTTATTTGTAAAAGATATGGTAAAAGCCTTGCCAAGATATCCTTCCCTTGACTGTTTGTGTGTCTCCCTCAGGCCCCTGTTTATCCAGTTTTAAAAATCATGTGAATCACAGACATAAAGCTCATTTTCCATTGTTAGGAGATCAGTTGTCCTCCTCGTCTAAACCCTAGCAAACTTTATCTGAAGCAGATCAGACTAAAGGGGCAAGAGAAGCTCGAGGTCTTTATGAGTTGCGGAAGAAGATGCGCAGTTTTTGACGACTATCCCAGATCAGGCTACCAAGAGGGACTGATATTGCATTCTTGTTTTGTGTGCTTATAGTAGTTTTTTTATTTTTATTTTTGCTACTTACTAGTTAGCCTCTCCTACCTCACTATCTCCCCTTTTCATTTTGCTTTCAGTAATTTGGGCTGGTGACTGACCTATAGCACGAACTTTGTACTGGAGCACATGGTATTTAGCATTGTGTTGAGTTGGTGACGTTTCGAGTAATACGAGAAGTAAAATAAGAAGCATAACTTGACTGACAATAAGAAAGTCTTGAACAGTATCACAACTGGAGACGGTGCAAAGTTCGTGCTGCCCATTGTGGGAAGGACCTTGGTGGTGGTAGATAATTTAATTTTTCTATAAAGCATTTTGAATACATAAGAACGTGTCTCATCCTTTTTTAAATTTTTCTTGCTGTTTTTAAATTCAGGATAATTTGGAATAGTATTTATATTTGATGTGGGTATAATCATATTTTTATCTTGGGGTAACTTTTATTTGTAGAAACCATTTCAAGTCTTAGACTTAGTTTTTAAGATGTGCATATGTATGTATGAATCTGTCTGAGTTGAATTTTGAATTCCAAACATCTGAAACTGTCCTGTTGTTGATTCTTTGCCATTGATATTGATTCCTGTACTATCCGTTTGTATTTAGTTGGGATATGATGGTCTTCAAACTTAACGTTTCATTTTAGTTGGAAGTTATCCTGGTCAAGTCTCTTCTGAATACCTCATAACGTAGGTGATAGATAACTTGGAAACCTTAATACTGTAATATGTGAGAAGTGAAATACAGTATATTGTAAGGTTTTTCTACCAATGGTAGACACTCGACAAAAATCACAGATAGGGGTTATGAGTGCCAAATTTAACCGTTGTTGAGATACGTATTTGAATACATTATCTTTTTTTTTTTTATAACTCGTCCACTTGAAACTGTCTATCCTTACTTAATTATATAAACATAAAATCATTTAGCACAATCATTAGGTGCTGGTTTGTGATAGTAGATGTAATAACTGACTTGAAGGGAAAACCAGATAGTGGTCATGGATGTGAAATGTTCGGTTTTGAAACGTATCAAATGCTTGCCATATGTTGGGGAAAGTGTGAAAGAAAAATTGGCTTTGACTTGAAAAAGAAGGAAGCAAACTTTTTTTCTTATTTTAACCAAGGTACACAGTCAATTTAAGTCTTACTGATAAAAAGATATTAGTCATTTAATTAGTATCTCTTGTCATTAGATTATCAGGGTTAAAACTAATTGATAATCCAGAATTTTATCTGATAAACATCAGTGTCAGCACACAGACTTTCTCCTTTTCTCATTTTTCCTCAAAATGAAAGTTGTCACACAGTAGATTTCTGGGCAATAATGCACACATTTTTTTCCTCATGCAAATGATTGTATGAGTCATTGTTCGTTTCCCATCACTGCTAATTCCATAATGGTAGCACTAGGCATGCTGGACAGAGTGGTTAGATTTTAGAGGTGAATGGCTTGATGGTGAAAATAAGGTTGGTTACTCATGGAATGTTATTTTCAGTAACCAAGAGGAGAGTAAGAGAGGGGGAGTGAGTTAGTTGTTGTGGAATGGTTCTTCGCACATTTTTGCAGTATATTTTACTTTTATTTACCAGTCATTTACACTAGTTGATAGGATAGTCAATGGATGTTGTAGAAAATCAAGGTTATGTAATGTGTATTGTGTATTTTTTTTCTTTTGTATTAATTTCATGTTCTCTATAAATCTTGTGCATCTGTTTTGCCTGAGTTTTCAAGTTTTTTCACATGTCTGCTGTATTTAGTACAAAACAGAGCGGGATGGTATACTAGAGACGAGGGTGGAACAAAAGATCACCATTCAGAGTGATGGTGATCCCATTGACCACGACCGTGCACTGACCGAAGCCATCCAGGAGGCTACGCGTATGAACCCTGACATGACTGTGGAGAAAATCGAGATCCAGCAGCAGTCGACGGAGTGAAGAGGTTCGAGTGTTACATAGAGGTGGGTGTTTGGCTCTTTGAGCCTCTTGGTTGTGATTTCCCAATGCAGAATATCTAGCTTTTGATCCCCCGGAGGGGGTTAGTCCATTAGTGCACTTCATGCCATACACTGTAGACATTGCTCAAGGTTCTTTGCAGTGTCCCTTCGTCCCCTAGCTGCAACCCCTCGTGCATTCCTTTTACTGTAGTACTCCGTTTATATTCTCTTTCTTCAATTTTACTTTCCACTGTCTCTTACCATTTGATTCCGAGTGCAACTGTGAGGTTTCTCCCGTACACATTTTAAACCTTGTACTGTCAGTGCCAGTTACAGCACTGAATGACCTTATGTAGGTCCCAGCGCTTGGCCTTAGGCCTAAACTCTGTTCTGTTCTAGTTTTCAATGGTCAAGAGTTTTTTTTCTGTCTTGCAAATAAACCCTTCAAGGAAATTGTCAGAATGTTCTCCATTAATCGTAGTAACTGGTTATATTTTATGCAATTTTAGTGAAATGCTTTTCTTGAAACGTTTGAATGTCATGGAAACAGTTAGACAATTATGTGTCCTTTAGTTTAGTTTCTCACTCATTGCCAGAAAATCACACTAAGCATTTACCTTTTTTTCAGATTGTTATTTCCACGAGCCTTGCTGGGAAATCGACACATGGCAACACCTCCAAGATGTGCAAATTTCTAGATTATTGGACACCAGTGTGCTAGTTTGTTAGCCGTGTACCATGGTGAAGTAGTCATAAAGAATTCTGTTTCTATCACTTGGTTGTATTTCTCCATTGCCAACCTAGTCTGGACAAGTCAGGCTTTCTTAGCATAGAATATGTTTCTGTTTTTCGTACACCCACTTTTTAGTTGAAGACCGTGCTTGCAAACTTACCGAGAAGGTGTAAGCTCTGTATAGCAAGAAGGTGATTGTTGTATCTATTCGTAACATTGTTGGTAGTTTTTTAAAACTGACCATTCAGGCAATCATTTAAAGCCACTAAATTTTTTGTACTGATAAGCTGTGGTCACTATATTTCTAAAATAAAAGATGCATACTTGATCTGTAGGTAGCATACTGGATAGCTCGTTTTCAGTGACGAACGGATTTTTTTCTGTAGCACCTTTTTGTTATCCTTTCATCAGCAGGGCTTTTAATTTTCTTTTTTTACAAACATGAGCAACACCTGAAGTTCCGAGGTAAACGTAATAGTTTTGTTTGTGATAACCGTTTGTAAGGTGGAATGCAACCAGTTTGTATATTTATTTCAGCTATGTAATGAGTGGGGACCCGTGCAAAAGGCAAGTGAAAAAGAAACTAGAGTATATCCTGGTCTTTCTGTGTGTCTTGGTTGGTGGTGAAGAAAATTCAAAACTTGAAAACTCACAGTACTTTCTAGATTTCCCTGAGCTCAAATAACATTAACTGCCTGACGGAGGACGAAAAACATAACCTTATCCCAGTAGCTTAAGAATACGGTAGCTTTAGTCCTACGGTAATTGAGGTCTCTCGACTAATTCCTTGAGGTAAAAATCATAAGTTGGCAGCTACCGGTTAACCTTAACTATTGTAGCTTGCAGTTACCATGTTCAGATAGTCTATAAGCACTTTCGAATAAGTCTGTGGCATTGCAATTAGTACATACATATATATTAACACTGGAATTATAATGTATTAAGAATGTTATTGAAGTTATACAGTTTTAGATATAATAAAGAAAATTGTTGAAAAACTACTTGAATTATCAGGTGATATTTCCAAGGGCAGGTATAGGTTAGTATCATGAGAGGTGAGTGTTTTGTGATAACTGAATGAATTCCAATCCAAGGGAATTTGTTCACATATGAAAATATTGAATATTTTTTGAAATGTAAGCAAAGAGGCAAGACTAGCAGAGCTACTGAGAGCATATTCGTTTCTGTATGCTGGTGTTGCCTTACGCGTATAGACTTTACAGTTCTAAGAGTTGATAGTTCTTAAGTTGTCTTGCAGCAAAGACAACCTTGGTAATGACGTTGAAAAGGCTGTCCAATTTTCTTTGTAGTTATTTTGTGTTTCCTAACTGCCATCGAAATGGTAAAGGTATAACATTCTGTTATATATATATATTAGTCCATTGTCTCTTAACTGAGTTCAACAGTGTATGATGCAAGATGGTTTGATGTAATGAGCTAATCATTTTTTGTTTGTGTATGCAATTCATATATAGTTTCTTTCAGTATGTGAAACGATGCATGTTATGATAATAGGCTTCAGCTCCTGTGATGATTCAGCTTGGCAGTATTTTAACAAAACATAAAAAAAAAATTGATCAGTGATATAGCCTTGTAGTTATTTGTAAGGAGGAATTTTCATCCCATGTATGGAAGTCAAGCTTGCTGTCTTGCAACGTTTTCATATCGTAATGAGCATCTAAGCTCATAGGTTCACGGCTTTGAAAGAAAACTATAAAAAAAAATAAATAGATCTTCCTGGTTGCCGTAAAGGGCTTTCTTTTCCCGGATGGATGAAAATTATGCTAGATTGGATGGACATGACAACAGAATGTTTATCATACCCAGTTGGGAGGGATTTGGGGTCTACACAAATGAAAGCATTTTTGGAATCCCCTAAGACCTGCCTTTACACATCTTTGTTGCTGGAAATGTGAAGGGTTAGATTATCCTCCTCTTGTAGCTGTTTCTTAGCATGTGATCCTGGCGATTACTGCTTGCATTGTTTTTTAGGGAGCTAAAAGTATCGTGCAATACGAGTGACAGCTGAAGACGCGGTTCTTCTACTCTTTCAATTCTGGTCAGAGCAACGAGGTTAGTGTTAAACTACCTTTAGGAATGGTAGCATCATGAAAGTGCCTCAGCCAACGTTGTCTTTGTCAGAAATAGGCTAAAAATTACTGTAAAATTATGTATGTACTGGAAAGGTGTTGTTTTATTCCCATGCTGTATGTAGTTATGGGCAGGTTTTTTTTTTTTTTTTTTATACCCATGCTCCATAATTTTTTTTTCTTTAGTTATTTATTCTTAAATATAGAACTTGCAGAATGTAAAAATATATTGAGATTGTATATATTATCATCATTATTATTATCATTATATTTCTGCTATAGCAAAGGGCTTTATAATTTTTAGACCTAAGCTGCTTAATAATACTGTCTAGGTCAAGTTTAGCAAAACTAAATAGTTGATTAACATTGCTTTGGATCATCTGAAGGTGGCTGGGTTGTTACTTTGGCCGGGAATTTGTTTTTCTTGGCCGCACTGAAATTTATATCAAATTTAACATAACATGTCAGGTTGTTTTAAGAGGAAATACAATGTTGAGTAGGAGTAACTCTCGCGTTTATATCTATCAGATTTCATTGACCTTACACAGAGTTTTGAATAATCACCGTATAAAGTAAGTGTGGGAAGCAGCAGTAGAAAAGTAGTTTTGTTTCCCAATTATTTATAGACATTATTACCCTCTTATTTTCGTACTACTTGAAACAACGGCATGCGGCGGTTTGCGGTTACATTAAGTTCTTCCCTTGGTTGCGTTCTTGGAAAGCAACTCGAGTTTAACACGTGAGATTATAGATATCAGAAAAGGCCAAAATAGTACAAGGTAGGTAAGGAAGTCGCTTCTTAGAAGTCGACGAAAAATGGGATTTGTTAGGATGTTGTATGTCTTTGTGCGTGCACCATGTAAGTGCCTACTTTTACTCCCAAAAGAAGCGTCCTTGAGCGAGGAAGAAGTATGGAAGAAGTTTTGAGACTTCTTCACGATGAATATTCACTTTAAGGCCGATGCATACAGCGGGAACATTTATTACCTGTGAATTGTGATGAGTACCTGCCTGGTGTGAGGGGACAAGATTTTATTAATACTAAAGGGTTAGGTTGGTGGCACATTCATAATATATCTGTGGACCAGTTTGTTTTCCTATCTTCTTTACACGCTGTCCTTAGCCAATCATCATCCTCACATATTTCCACTTATTTTAATACTGTTAGTTCTTCTACTAATATGTTTAGGATTTGGTTGAAAGGCTTTATTCCTTATAAAAGAGAAAGAGGTCAGAGTTGTATATTATGCAATGAACATAGTAAAAGGTGCTTCAAGACCATAATGGACTCGCCTCCGTGGCACACGAGGAAAGGGTGACGAAACCGCCACTGTCTCATGAAACTGAAGCGAATTCAGCAGCTTAAAAGAACAAACCTATATTAGGTTTGTATACACCCTCTTTACTAAATTACTTGTGGCAACAATTCCCTTTGCTGGTGCAAGAATTTATCAGTATCAGGAGATGCGTTCTTTATGGTGGTGGAGCCGAATACCTAGGTAGTAAAACCATGAGTGGAAAGCTTTCAATACTGCTGTGCTCTGAGGGAGGGAGGGGTCGCATTTTTCCTGCATAAGTAGACACAGTTTTGTCTTTCTCCCATTGTGAATCTTACGGAAGTACTTTTTTATATCAAGCTAGAAATGCTCCCGTGCGGGGCTGTACATTTTGAGGGATGACTCATAACCTCAGGGTTATGGTCGTGATTTCTCTTGCCTTAGGACAGTGTTCCAGTATGATTGCTTTTCCACAATCACTGTAATTGAACTTTGTATTCTGTGTTTGTGCTTGAACGATTGTAGATTACTAAGTGTGTGCTTGCGTGCATGAGGTTGAAATGGCAATTCCACACAGAAACAAGGGCCATGAAAAGGGTATGTGTGTGTGTGTGTGTTTGAATAGCCCAAGCACTGACCTAGAATATGAAGTATATCTGTAGAATCAAAGTTTATTTTCAATTTAAAAGTAGCTTAGGTTTGGAAATGAGGCAGCGCAGTGAAAGTGCCAGCACGCAGCTTCCTAACATTGCTACAACTCTCTCACTTGAAAGCGTGCAGCGACTCCAGATGTAATTAGCTTTAGCCCAGAACTTGGTAGTATTTGCAGAATTGCATGAATTTATTTTTCACTTGATCAAATATGAAAGTAACAAGAATCTCATTAATCATGTGCACTTAATATTTTTCACTCAGCTGTACTCATTTTCATCATACTATATCATTTTTGCTAAATAATTATATGACCTTTGTGAACTATGAACGAGTGCAGCTTTCAACACAGTTGTTGTAACATTTTTCTTTCAAAAAATAAATGTTAGGTAAGTTGATCAGACTTTTCATTAAACCTCTAGAGAAGTAATTAAGTGTTTGATGCTCTGTGATACTACCAGAACAAGATCTGTGAAGTAGGAGTATTATGGATCTATGTACGTAAACAAAATCTTTACTCTTTTACAGCAGGTGACAAGTCGAACAGGAATGTTGTTATGAAGTTATGTTTCCATGAGTTCGATATCCCGCTCTCCCAACGTGGAGTCGGAGAAAATATGTTTCTGGATTAGAAACTTATTTCTCGATATAACGTGGTTTGGATCCCACAATGAGCACTAGCTCTCATTGCTAGCTAACCAATTGTTTCCTAGCTATACTTAAAAATATCTAAGCCTTCAGGCCACCCCTAAGAGAGCTGAGCTGATTAACATCAGCTCAGTAGTCTGGTTAATGTTTAATAGACTTATGTGTTTCCTCTTTACAAGAAATGCTTTTGTGTGAACAACAACAATTATACTGTTAGCAAGGATCTTTTCGTAGTAGTAGATACCCTACCCGAGTTTAACCTCTAAAACTACAGTGCTTTAGAAGCACTTTATTTTATGTTGAGGTCAATGAAAGTAAGATTGTCAGTAAGTACCTGCAAAGGAAATGATAAAATTTATCATTTTAAAAATGCAATTGAAGTATTTATTAACCAGTGTTTGGCCATATACCAAAATTTCCATAAACCAATCTGTCAGAGCCTGTTACGAATCATCATTGAATAATAAGGAAAGTGGCCGTGGGAAGGTGTGAGTGCCGAGTAGGTACCAAGAATTTTTTTTTTTTTTTTTTTTTTTTTTTGTTTTTTTTTTTTTTTTTTTTTTTTTTTTTTTTTTTTTTTTTTTAATGTTTTTCATCTTCACTCCTTTAAACTCCAATGATATAAAAGTATACCATGTAGCTTTATGGTGGCACAAACCTAACCCGAATAATAGGCAAGGTTTGATTGGAATAATTCCTGGTGTAGATCTCTGGACTTGAACTACCAACCATCTGCAAAAGATGTATAAAGGGAAAAATTAAAAATGAAGATAAACCTATTAATATAGCAGATGTCTTTTTATTTATTGTACCCTATTTATATAATATAGCCAAATATGTTATTAAAACTTCAAACTTAGAGGCCAAAATATAGAAGACTTCTACGTAAGACAATTCAAAGGACAATAAACCTAATAAAATATGTTAATATATTCATAATTTATTTACACCTTAGCAGAGGGACTTTTGTAAGCAAACTTCAGGTAGGTAAATATTTATGTATACATACAAACACCTTTAAATTGACTATATATATGATTGAAATATCTACAGTGTAAGTTCATACATGTATATAAATATACATATGTATGTGTATAGTATACTTTCACCCTTACTGACATATATGCATATGATGGTGTGAGGTTATAGGCCTATGTATGGCTGTTTGCATAAAGCATTATTATTCGAGTAAAAGCTATATATATATGAATGGCTAATTTGCCCGAACATTGTAGACCGCAGGGCAATATGTATAAGTGTAGGATAATTGTAAGCAGCCCACTTTTGATCAATGTGGTCACAAGTATTTATAATAAACGCGTATAAACACGAGATGACCAACTATATCCAATCATTCCCTCAAAACATTGTCAGGTTGTCAAGTTAGCCACGTTTGTATAATCTCACCTAATATAAATGTTTGAAATCCCCATTTCGCAGTTTTCATTCGAAATTCACGACAGAAATGTATGAAATAAACACATTATCACAAATCTATCGTAAAACCACACCACATTTAGCATAGATTCTCGCTCATTTAGCGTACATTTTTACGCCCGACTTAGACAGAGTTGCTCAATTTAGCAGAAATTCGATGGCAACACTACAGTTCAGGTAGGTGTGTCTTTACAATTCGCCTGTCCTATAATCACCTGTGACCTGGGTTTTGGTTTAGTCACCCGTTAGGCTTCGGAAGAGTAATGCGTGTTGCTCCTCTCTTCATTATACATATGTAAACAAGATCTTGCCTTTGACACGTGGTATTCTGGTAAGTGATTTCGTATGTGTTAAGTAATTGTGGGGGGTCTGTGTCAAGTAATCATAGAAGGCCTGTGTTAAGTAATTACGGTAGGTCTGTTAAATAATAACGGCCTGTCTGTGTTAAGTAATTATGGAAGGTCTGTACAGTTAAGTAATAATGTTTAGTAATGGGGAGGTTTGTGTTATAAAAAATTATGGGTGATATTTTAAGTAATATGAGAGGTCTATGCTACGTAATTTTGCAAGGTCTGTGTTAAGTAATTACCTGTGGTAGATCTGTGATAAGTAATTAAGTAGTACGTGAGCTGTGTTAATTGTATGTATATCACAACATCCTTGTTAAACGAAGACTTGATTTATGTTATATTCATCTTAAGTATTTCCGTCGAATTTTGCCGCGTTAAATAAATTGATATAGGATCCTTTTTTTTTCTTTCTTTCAGACTATAGGCCCCGTCTTTTTAGGCCTAGGACCCTGATGGCTTTAATACAATTTGTTATTTCAATGTAATGAAAAAAAGGAAAGTCTTCGATACACATATGAAATAAATTCGATAAACCAGAAATAAATTTGATGCACATCTGAAATAGATTCGATAAACCAGAAATAAATTAGATAAACCAGAATTAAATTCAATACACATCTGAGATAAATTTGATAAACCAGAAATAATTCGATAAACCAGAAATAAATTCGATACACATCTGAGATAAATTTGTAAAACCAGTAATAAATTAGATAAACCAGTAATAAATTAGATAAACCAGAAATAAATTCGATAAACCAGAAATAAATTCGATACACATCTGAGATAAATTTGATAAACCAGTAATAAATTTGATAAACCAGAAATAAATTCGATAAACCAGAAATAAATTTGATACACATCTGAAATAAATAACAAGGAGAAAACGGACAGTCGTACTGACCACTAGACCTATTATAGGCTACGTGCTTGGAATTCAATATACCAAATAGCAAGGAAATTTTTATTTTATTATGGGTCGTAATTGATGCTCTTGTTTTGAGGAGATAAATGGATAAGTAGTTTTAATTAAAAGCTTCGTTTCTTGTTCCTGTAAGACCTTTTGCCTCCAAGTTCTTCAGTGATCACTCCACCAAACCAGTTGTGTAAGATTTATATAATATAAAATTATCAAATGAGCATAGATAACGTCATATCTGCGTTATTATTATTATTATTTTTTTTTCTTTTTTTAGAAACGGACTTTAGACCTATGTCAGGTTAAACTGTTGGTGTAGTTGACAAGAAAAAAAATAAATAAAAAGTTTATTATCAATAACAATAGTAAGATGAGCAAGTAAATCTATTTGTAGAATGCACGTAGCATCGTTTTTCATTCGCTAATATAGGTTTTATTACATAACTATAGAATTACAAACTGTATTTAACTCTGATAAGGCAGCGTCAGTTTAGAAACTCGTAGGCTAAAGAAATCGTAATTAAGCCCTTAAATTATTTTGTGAAAGAGACGATTGTGTATCGAATAGATTTTTATATTCAAGACACCTGATTCCCACTGAACCAACTTTAAATCTCATATACAATAAGGTAAGTTGGACATCTTTTTACCTTGTCATGGATGAGATAACATTGGAAATATCTCATTTTCATGAACTCTGCTGTGTTAATAGGTAAGTTTATGGATTTTGTACTTAAACTGATTTTATATTTTTGGAAATACTATTCAGCTTTCGTGTATACTCTTAAATCAGTTAATAAATTTATTTAGTACACATGTTTATGTGTAAAAATATGTAAATCTATTAAAAATAAGTTAATGCACTTTATTCAGCTCTGGGGTCACCATAGCTTTTACCAGAATTATCAAATAATGTACAGTATAATGTGACAAGGGTCATTTACAGCTTACTTTTAGAAATAAGTTGATTACTTAAATGTCAATCTCTATAAAAAAAAATCACTTGATTCTGGAAGACAGTTGACACTTTAAGATACTTTACAGAGAACAGTATTATTTCCTGGTTGAACTGTTAACACAAGCCATCTACGAAAGTGAAAATACTGAACTGAGACAGGGAATTTAATGTTCGTGATTAAAACATTTGAGTAGGGGCTAAGAGGAATTATGTCTAGGTATAGGATGCTTATAGTGGGTGTTTATAGCCAGATATGTCCTCATTCCCTAACCTAACCTAGATGACCCTTTGACTTGACGTGGTGTAATTTAACTTTAATAATATAAATAGCAGGACAGAATACCATCTGTCTTTGGTAATTATGAGCTTAGATGCTGTAGGGTGCATTGGTAAGGTGACCATACGTCCCCCTTTGAGGGGGACAGTCCCTCTTTTTGACTCTTTATCCCCCCAAAAATTACGGTCTTGCGGGGCATGCCCTAATGTTCCCTTTTCAAACTTTCTTTTATTTTGTGTAATTACTACAGTTGTCCTTAAAAATTAGAGGGTAATTTTTGTTATGATAAACCTAATTTATCATTTCCTGTAATTGAATATACTTAGTAAAGATCAAATCAAGCCAAAAATACGCAAAAGAATGACGTAAAAATGTTTTCCTTTTTAAATCATGTTTGTAACTTTCCTTAAAATTTAAAGAATAATTTTCTGTTTAAAATGTCAGCAATAATGTCTGCATAAAAACGCTAATTGATTGACCTTAAAATGTCAGCGATAGTGTCCGAGTAAAAACACTGATTGATAGAATTTCTCATTTATCATCACCTGTAATTGAATATACTTATGTATTAAACTTCTGAATTTATAGCGACTCAACATAAGTGCAAGTGCGCATGGACTTATCTTTGTCTCCCTTTCGCAAGTCAAATAAATGGTCACCCTATGCATTGGCCCTGGTTTCAGCTGCTCATGTCCTTGTTTTAAGACATTACTTCAGAAGTTCTGCTGTTTACAAATCAAGAAGCCTGCTTGAATATCACACATCCCATGGAAGACTACAGTAGAAGAAAATGCGGGGCGGAAGGAATTCCTTCACCGTGATTTGTATTGGTCTAACTGGTCTTGAATTTAAATCACAAATGTAAATGAAGTGTCAGTTTGTAGGCCTATATATGTAGTAGTCTATTGTGGCTCGGAAATTTGCCATTAGTTAACTTTGGCAGTTGGATATTTTCTACATGAATTTCTCAGAAGTTTGATATTGACCTTGTTTAGTGTGTTTCAAAATACACATTTTTTTTATCAACCCAAATTTACCAGCTGGTTATTAATGGCCTGTCAATTAGCTCTGTATACTTAAGAACAGTTCTCACGTAAATTTCTTATATATAATATTGGCTATCAGATAGTCTGGCATGTTTTGTGATACGCAGGTTTTGCAAAAAAAAAAAAATTTTTATTTTTTTGCTATCAGTTACAGAATAACATCATGTTTTTGATAAATGTCATTATAGACTTAATATCACTTAACTCTCTTACTAGTTCATTATGTTCTTCAAGTACCTTCCAGGATTCCGAAATATTTACTTAAATATACCAGTTTGTGCTACTAGATTGGTCAGTGTGTATTAAAATACATAGTTTTTTCCCATTTACTTTAATATATTGTCTAGAAGTTCATTATGGTTTGGGGTATATATATATTAATATATATATATATATATATATATATATATATATATATATGTGTGTGTGTGTGTGTGTGTGTGTGTATGTATGTATGTATGTATATATATATATATATATATATATATATATATATATATATATATATATATATATATATATATATATATATACATACATACATACTATATATATATATATATATATATATATATATATATATATGTGTGTGTGTGTGTGTGTATGTAGTATATACTACTACATATATATATATATAGTGTGTGTGTGTGTATGATATATATATATATTTATATATGCACACCTTTTACTTGAATTTCTCATAGCAACTCAATATTATCAATTTCAGGATATGTAGTGTGTACTTGAATTTATTACCAGTTTAATATGTAGCCATGTAGTTCAGTATGTTTTATTATTCA
>NC_087224.1:2485175-2523241 GCF_015104395.2 Macrobrachium nipponense | reverse complement strand
ATGTTTTATTATTCATTATAAAATTCTAAATGATTTGTTAATATTAGCTTTCATGATTGTTAGGGTATGCATTGATGGCAATATTTTGATAGGTAGGTACTCCTGTAATTTTTTGGATACAGTAATACTGACAACGTTCTGAAACAAGATAGTAATTCATATATCAGATCTGTGTACAAACATCATTCCATTAAGTTTCAGTAATATCATGACCAGATTTCCAATAGCTTGTATTTTGTCTGAATTTCAGCCAGAAAATTTGAATACTGGGAGTTTTGTAAAAAGATACCAAAATTGTACATTTGTCCTTTTGTAAAAGAACTATTGTATTTCTGCTCAGTTCTCATTGTGTCATAACATTACCACAGCCAGCAAGGTAGTCAAGGGTCATAGTTCATAGTTCAAGGCAAAAGTTAAGTCAGGAAAAAAAATATAGTGGCAATGAAAAATTGTTAGCATTATCAAACTCTGCCTGACTGAAGTGGTAAGAACAGGGACTGACCATATATTTCTAAATTGATATAGCTTTAGAAGAACCTTTCGCAGTGTTGTTAGCCACAAAAATAGGGATTGATATATCATTCAAAAGTAGAATATTGTATCTGTTTCTTGTGGCAGCTGTGTTCTTAGTAAATATTGTCTGTATGAATTAGCAGGACCACACTACAAATTCAAGGGCATTCTTCAATGTCTTGTACAAAGGCGTTGTTTGACAGATTTACAACACAAGGTTGGATCACCTGCTTTTGCTCACTTTCTGTACTGTGCTCATGTATAGTACTTGAGAGTTGTACACTTATAACTCTAATCAAGGATCGTATTTTTGGAGAGCAGGTCTCTCTCTCTCCTTTTTTCTTGCTGAGTTAGCCCTGTACACTGCACCATTTCAAGTTTCCTTTACAGGTAATACTCTTACCAACATTTTTTTTCTGCTTGATTGAAGCACCCCTATGAATTTTGTGCTCTTTTGAAGTCGATACATAATTCTCTCTGAAGCACTATTTTGTCATGCTTTTTTGAAGCAATATGCTTTAGCTTATGCTTTCAAAGGCACACAGGATTCAATCGTGATACTCTTAGGTGGTCAGTTATTCTACAATTAGATATTTGGGTCTTTGGTTGGGAGGATATGAAATTGTTGAAAGACCTGAATCGTAAATTTATTGGTGACTTTGTCACTTGAAACGTTTTTTCGGTCAATTATATTGGTGGTTAGGCTGTGAAACTTGTAAAACTTGGTAAAGTGTTGCTGACATAGAGGGTAGAGAATTTAATTACCCATTCCTTACAGAGTTAACCAAACCTTCAGTACTACTTGGGATGTTCAGTTTATGATGATAAAATGGTTCTAGGTATTATCGGAATTTCTGTGGAGGCTTGTAAGCCGTGGAGGTGTTACAGTTTTGAATGAACCTGTGTTAGAAATTTGAGTACATAGCTCACAGTGCTGCTGTGAGGAACATCTTGGCACGAAGTGAATACTGAAGGTAATTTTAGGTGCTCAAGTCAACTTTTCTGGGATGTAGAACTGGTATATAGCCTTTCCTTATCTACACTATGGTCCTGGCAGGCCTACAGGAGACATGGTAGCTTTGGCATTCATTTGGCTTGGTGTACATAGCAAATAGTTCTGCTATTTCTGATCTTGGGCAGCTTATTTCAAAAGAGGATCATGATGTAAGCTGGGGAATTTCAGTGTATCTCTCAAGATGTTATTGGGTTTACTTCAAGGTTTACTAGGTTTTGATACTCGGAAGTTACAGAGATTGACATTAATACTAACCAAATATTTTATTTATTCGGTAAAAATATTAAAGAAGGTTGCTCAAGATCTTGAGCTGATATTCAGGCTGTCCTCTACATGGCTGTCTTTGAACCTCTGATTAGGTCTTATGTTCATGGCGCTTTCAGATATAATGCCCTTTCACGACAGTATTGTTTTATAACAAGAGAATTTAATATTGAAGTTTGGCCCTTAACAGAATGGTGTTAATGGCCATAGGCTGGTTTTTGAAAGTTAATGATAAAGAATTGTGGCTGTGTTTATAGTTTGCGATAGTAAATTTTGTGTACAGAATAAGTCTTGATAAATTTTTGTGGCTGTAAAATGTAGGTCATGGTGGGATTTTGATTCAGTTAAATATTTTGTAGTATGAATTTCATTCGCTTTCTTTAGTTGGTTCATGATAGTTAGCCTGATAGTTAGGCAGAACCTGCTCATCATGATGTAAGCTGGTTGTTTGGTTTTCTGATGTGAGTCGGTTGCACTGATTTTGGTAATCAGAACTCGATTCATGACAGTTTAGTTTGGTATTCTTAAATTACGTTACGGTTATAATTCAGTATCCCAAAATTCTTGAGCAACACGAGTTAGGTTTTCAGTGTGCAAGTTAGTGACATAGGAGTTTGATATTCACAAATTAGTTTGAGAGTGGAGTTGGCAACACAGAAATTGTGGTAGCGGAGTTGGGAAACATGTGGCCTTATATCTGGAATCTGTTTTCCTTTAATATTTTACTTAAAAAAACATTTTGATCAGGAAATAATATTTTATTTTAAAAAATATTTTGATCAGAAAATGTTTATTCGTGATCATATAGAATTGTCAAGTGCTCAGTGACAGCTTTGAATCTCAAATGTCTTGGTTTTAAACTTAAGAATTTTGATATTTCAGGTAGCTTTTGTTTCAGAGAGATCTTGTACTTGATTATGGTGTAAAAAGTCTTGTTAAGTATTACACTTTGTAATACTTGTGCCTTCAGAATGCTTGCCAGTTGATGAAAGCTTTGATTTCGAAGTTTTGTTTGACTGATATTTATACTTTTCAGGGATGTTAGGTTGAGATACTGTGGCGTTTCAGAACTTTGGTATTCTATGGTGGTATTCTCTGGTATTTTGCATTCAGGACATTTGTTCTTGAAACATTTGACAAAAAATCTGGTTTGTGATATTTATGCGCGAAGTAGAATTTCTGTTAGTTGGTTATACTTTTGCTTTCAAAGATTTATTATTAGGTTCATATTGCCTGTAGGAAATCTGCTTGTGTTACTTTTAGTATGTCAGTCTGTCATACTTTTGCCCACAGAGTCTCTAAGATTATACTTTTGTCCACAGTGTCTGTCAGATTGTCTTAATTTTGTCCACAGTCTGTAAGGTGATACCTTTTCCCAAAGTGTCTGTTAGTGTGTCATACTTTTGCTCACACTCTCTCTTAAGATTATACATTTGCCCACAGTGTCTGTTAAGACTCGTTATTCTTTTACCAACGTAATGTATGTTTGTTTGGTGCAATTTAAACGCAAAATATGTAAATTTTATCTTCAGGATGTCTGTCTGTTAACCTTCGCACTGTCAAGATGAATTTAATTTTGGATTTTGAAAGTGACGTGACGGCTTTAAAAATGTTGACATTAAATACGATCAAGACCGTGTAAAACTTAGAACCAATGTCAAGTGCAGAGAAGAATTCAAGCAGTGGAAAGACATTTTTTGTGTAAAAAAATAATCAGTGCTTAATTCTTATAAATTGTACCCAGTTGGAGGCGAAAAAAAGCTATTTCCCCAAAGTTTGCTGTGCCATCACGGTGTAAAACACAAAGGATTAAAGAAATTTGCAACAGGGATAAATATTTATATTTTGTATTAAATATATAGTAGTATTTATAACTACAGCATATAGGACAGGGGGTAATCCTAAGTCTTAAGTAGGCTATACTACCCAGGTACTTGGACTCCAATGGAAACC
This sequence comes from Macrobrachium nipponense, assembly GCF_015104395.2. NCBI lineage: Eukaryota > Metazoa > Arthropoda > Malacostraca > Decapoda > Palaemonidae > Macrobrachium > Macrobrachium nipponense. The sequence goes on along the minus strand of NC_087224.1, from coordinate 2,519,496 downwards.
CATGGGCTTCCATATCCTAAAACAGTCATGGTGCGTGGGCAAAAATTGGTGTGGTTGATTTTATTCAAGAAGAAACTGTCATTTGCTAATATTGATGAGCCTCCCTTTATTTTCACTACAGTTCAATACTAGGTAGCCTAGTACTAGGTATGTAGATAAATCATGTTAGGGTTTGAGCACATACGTAGCCTATGTGATATCTCAACACTGGGTAAATGTCCAGAAGTAAGGCCTCACCCGTTTTTCAAGTATTAACGCCGAAAAACGGCAAAAAACGACCAGATTGGTGTTGCGCATTGCATAGAAACATGAGGAAATTAATAAAAAAGAAACTATGACTTACTCTTACACACGAAATATAAGCATAAACCTACTACTACAATTATGTGGGACCCCAGTGGGAAGAGGGTTTTTTGGGTGGGGGGAGGAGGAAAAAAGTGATATGCGGGGCACTACCGAACCTAAGTAGTAACACAACCACCTAACCTAACCTAACCTAACCTAGGGCCCTGTACCCCTACCTAGGCCTAGCGGGGGTGGCTGCGACCCCTCCCTTAAGGCCACAGGGATTTTCGGGACTGTACCGAACCGAGCACAACCACCTAACCTAATGTAGGGCCCCGTAGGTGTAGTAGGCCTAAAGAGGCAGGTAATGACGATTGTGAAGTAATCACCAATTAATGGTTCATTTCAGTTTCAGGTCATAGTTTAAGGAGCTGTAGGCACCGTCCACAGAAAAATAATTCTTGGCAGCTTATGCACATAAAGAGTATTACTTATGGAAATATAAAAACTAAAAATGACAGTCGTTTAATAAATGGAATGTTTTCATTTGTTTACGTACAGCAATTCTTTGCAGGGGGAAAAAAAATTAAATTTTTAGATATGCTGGCAATACTGACAAAAAGGGTATATTAGTGAATTATTTAAAATATATTTTTGATGATGTTATAAAAAAAAGACAAGTTATTAAAAAAACTGAAAATTGTAATGCAAAAAGAATGATAAAAATATGTATATTAATTATCGAACAATTAGAAAGTATATTTTCAATAACTTCCATATAAGAAAACTGCTCAAAAATATGGATGACCCCCCTTAACACTCATTGAAGCATTAGGAATTAAAATTTGTTTTTCCACTATTAATTATGAAATTAGTTACATTACATAATAGGTATATGTGCAGTAACTGAACGAACCTACCAGTAATTTACAATTTCATTTATACCCCTGTTTATAGATGCATGGTCAAAATGGATGTCTCCTAAACACATTAAAAGTTTTCCATTTTCAGTTGAGGTCCGTGGGCAACACAACCACTCGACTGAAGTAGCGGAAGGTCTTAACGAGCTGAGAGTATCAGCAAGTACGAAGGTGGTGTTTGAGCAGTACTTCGAGCAAGCTATTGTAAAACATTATTATTTAAATTCTTGAAAGACCAAACAGAAAATATTGATATAATGTTTAATAAAGCACGGATGAACTCTGAAAAAGCTAAATAATGTCTTTTAGGACATTATCTAGTTATTCAAGTTGAATAATTTTTGGTTTTACAGGTATTATATATTGATTACTTTAAAAGAAAATAAAAATCATACTTTCTTTTTAATGCACATAAAAATGTACATATAATAATTATGTGCATGTATTACAGGCACTACACCAGTGCAGACACTTCGGCATCATATGTAAGGTACTCCAAGATGGACTGTCTGATGATGACATATATATGCAAACTGAGTATACTATAAATAAGGAATAATATTAAGGATGAACCTATACATGAATTACTACACATTAAGTTACGATATTAAGGAATAATATTAAGGATGAACATATACATGAATTACTACATATTAAAGTTACAATATTTTAAGGATGAACTTATACATGAATTACTACATAGTAAGTTGCAATATTTTAAGGATGAACCTATACATGAATTACTACATAGTAAGTTACAATATTTTAAGGAGGAACCTATACATGAATTACTACATATTAAAGTTACAAATTTTTAAGGATGAACCTATACATGAATTACTACATAGTAAGTTACAATATATTTTTACGTATTTAGCTGGCCTTGAGAGAGGCTATATACGTAAACGGAAATAATTGAAGGAAGACAAGTTGAAATTAATTGAACTTACCGTAAAACTGATTATTATTGATAATTTCTTAAGAGGGAAAGGTCGCCAGAAAACTCAGCTCGTTACTTTACAGCTATTTATCTACAAAAAGGCCCGTGCTGGCCTGGAGAAAAGGTAAATGATGGCTCCACTGGAGTACTTCAAGCTGGTTTTCATAAACTTTTGTAATGCACACTTGCGGGCAGAGAGACGGCACGTGACTCATGGAATCTGGAAAAGAATCCCAGATTAAACGAGATAAAAGACAAAATGACTTCTTGCTTTGATTAAGGCTGATTAATTCTCTAACATTGGGAAAGTAAACTCGAATGTTTCAGTGAGGTATGCACGAAAGCTTGGTCTTTAACCTGTTAAGCGTCCGCCCCGGATGAGCTCGCTGCTAACATACCGTCACGCTTTTTTTGTAATCAGCGATCATAGCACTGATGATAGTTTTTCAAAGTTAATATTGATTTTTATGCTTATTATTCATACTGTAATTAAGTGTAGGAAATTCTCTCTCTCTCTCTCTCTCTCTCTCTCTCAGTCCAGTCACTCGGCAAAGAAAAGTCATCTTCACTCCCGCTATTGGAAGAAAAGTTTGTATCATCACTGGAGGATTCAGAACTAGAGCTCTCATCATCAAATAGGTTATCAATATCAGACTCCTCATCTAGTATTTGATTGATCTCACCTGAAGAAATACGCCTCCTCTTTGGGACATTCATTGTGAAAGACGCGAAATCCAATTTGTCTCGATAAACGCGAGCGTATTGAAAGAAAACCAACAGGGACAGGCTGTTTTCTAGCATAAGCGACCACCAGGAAAGAGTTGCCAGGCTGGAAATAAGTTTCCCGTGTGCTGGAAATAAGTTTCCCGTGTGCTGAGAGTGTTACCAAATGATGTTCCTACACTTTCTATAGTTGAAGGCGCTACCGAGTAGATCGCGGTAAACGTATTATTACGTGGGTGACGCTTAACAGGTTAACAAGTCACAAAGGGAAGCACGTGGCCCAATGAGGACAAAGGGCTTTTGATGTAGAAGGGGTAAAATGAGAATTGAAAATGAATTTAGCAAGAGTCGTATGGTAGTAAAAGGTGCTGGGTTGAAGTTTACACTCTTAGACGTACCTGGATGCAATATTCAGTGTATCGTTGTAGAAGAATGCGGCCTGACCTCTGTTTAGGTCTGGGGTTCGTGTCCACCAGTACGCCGTGGGTAGGCCTAAGTTTGGGAGGCTGGCCGGCTGGACATCTGTCCTGGACCACTGACTGCAGTTGACTGAGAGCAATACTGGTTGTTTCTGAATCACGGGGCTTCCAAAGACCGCCTCGAGCATCGCCTGAAAAGTGGTAAACACAACGCCAGCAAATTGGGAAGGAAAATAGGTCTTATTGTAGAAGTCCCTAAAATCCATCTCGAAGCCTAGCTACTCTTGTGACTTGCCTCTCTTACCCTAAGCTTCCGTCAGACCGGAAATATCTCCCTACGACATGCCCACTCTCCCAACAACAGTCGCTCTAGGAGAAGGCATGGCTGCTGCTTTTATAATTAATATCACTAAAACTCTGCTGGGAAGGCGAGGCGTTCTATAGACGTAGCAGCTCCCCCTGTTAAGAAGGCATTCACTCCCTTTCGGGCGTGAAGGTCTTGGCTTAAATAAGTTGATCGCCTCGACTACCCAGTTCTCCTACTCTAACTTAAAGTTTTTTGAGCAGCGATACGGCTGACTACAATGGCCTACCTAACTTATAGGCAAAGATGCTAAATGTACTAACTTCATGTAGTGATGTAATCTAGCCTAAGTAATAACTACGGGTTGTCTGTGACGACAGTCTACTCTACCCCTAGATAAGGTTACTTGAAAATTCTACTTTCTACTAACCTAATGCCCTGGTACTAAATCATTAGCCTAACCTACTCATTATAGTTAAATGAAGACGCAATCATTCCAGAGTGTGGTACGCACAGCAGTAGTTCAGCGGAATTGTTAAAATACATGAGGTGAGGTAATGAAGCGTGAGGATGATGAGTGGTTAGTGCATTACCAGGATGGAAATGTAATGAGGTAATTATATTTAAGAAAGGGTTAGTATCACCATGGCTAGGGGTTAGAGGGTTAGTTCTACTGGCAGAGATCAGGCTGGCTACCTTCTCTGGGTAGGTGCCAGGATCACTCTGCAATTGAATGCGACACTGTACCTCGGGCACAGGTGTCAAGGAGAGCATGTGGCTCTTTGGTTAGTGTGTTAATGATTTGCTACGTCCCTTCTTCTTCTTTTTATTCCTCCAGGACCTGGCTATACCAGTCCTAGGGGTAGACGGAGGCACCGACTCTGGGGAAAGGCCAGAAACGCCGGCAGGAGCAGAGGCAGTGGTAGCCTGAGGGATTGCAGGAGAACACCCTACTTCGGTATCTGCAGCAACCGTCGTAGAGGTGGAACCTACTGCAGGGGAGGCCCTCACTCCGGCTGCTGCGGCAGCCGTCGTAAGGGGAAACCTCCAGGCTGACTCCTGGTCGGGCAGTTCCTGGTTTTCCTGAGGAGGTATGAAGGTTAGGTCTGCCGGAGGTTCATCCTCGGGCGTCAGTGGTGAGGGTGAAGAAGACTCATGGACTTTGGATTGGCCATGGGCTGCGGTAAGCTCCATGCCTGTTGGAGGATCTCCTGTAGGAGGATCCTTGGTTAGGTTAGGCGCCGGCACTAGCTCGGGGCCAGGCGCAGGAGTCAAGTTCGGTGGTGGCTCTACGTCCAGGCTGGACGGAGCTTGGCACTGCTCAGTGCTGCCAAGTGGCACTGGCAGAGTGTTGAGGTCGACTGGACCTGTGGCGGGTACCGGAAATGGGAGACAGAGGCTCCTGTCTCTTGTTGAAGGCTAAGCCTTGTGGAAAATGGACAGTGTCCGCTGCTGGTAGTCAGCTAGGGCACCTAGGCCAATTCGTGGAGTGCCCTATTATGTTGCAGGTTTTGCAACGGAACTGTGAATGGTCAATCTCCCTCCTTGGTAACGGGGGAGACTGTTGGTGGACGTACTTCCTGGAGGAAGTAGAATTTCGATGACTCCTTGCTTGGGAGTGATTGGTCGTGGGGTTAGGACCCCTAGGCTTCTTGAAATGCGAGGGAGACTTCATGTCTTGCCCTAGGAGGAGGTCGTAACCTCCTGGAATGTAGCTTGCAACTGCAAGAGTACATACTTTGGAGAAATTAGGTCTGGTGACCCTCAATTGTACGGTCGGAAGGATCAGCTTGATATGGTTGATACCTTCTATGGTTATTAAGTGACGTCTATCGACGTTAGCCCCTTGGGGGATTCGATCTTCCTGTATCAGGGAGATTTGAGAGCCAGAGTCGTCGTAGGCTCTGACGTGGCTTGGCTGATAATGGCTTTGGAGGGGTGCGACGGTTATAGGGCCCTTAGCTGGGGGTCCTAGTGAAGAAGGATTAGTAACGGCCATTGCGATGGCAGGAATATTGTGGTTCGCGCACCCTTCGTAGTTGGCAGACATGTGACCCTTGCGGCCACAGTCTCGGCAGAACTTGTTCCAGAACCTCTTCCGTGGCACTGGACGGTAAGGCCGAGATGGCCCCACAGGTTGCGAATCTGTGGTGTCACCAAGGCTGGCACAGGTGAAAAGTCCTCTCTGGCAGTGATTTGACGTGGGGAGGTTAAGGATTCCTCCGTGGAATCACCCTCGGAAACAAGTCCGGGGTTAACTGGTGGGCTTACCTCTTCCAAAGAGGAGGAGGTAGGCGGTAAAATGGTAAGAGGCTGAGATCGTGCGGAAGAAACGTCAGGCTCTGACACTGGGTCAGGGCCAGGCTCGCAAATAGAAAGGATGTCGGGGACATCGGAGGCACTAGCCTCTGAAACTAAAATTGATGATTGATTATGAGGCATGCTGCAGGGATCCGGTGCATCTGGTAGTGGGAGCTGTGTCCAGGGGAGATACGGCTTAAGTAAATCTCGGCCCAATATCACCTGATAAACATCATGAAATTGGTCAACTACGCCCAGGCGGCACAATGTGGTTTCCTTGGTCACCTAGTCCAGAAAGGGCATTTTTACATTCAGAAGGACTGAAGGAACAGAATAGAGGTTACCGTCAATCCATTCAAACTGAATTTCTTTGTTCGTCTGGATTTTGGCACCCCTAGGCAATGCCTTTCTGGAAATAAGGGAGACCTGGGCTTCGGTGTCGGCCATGACTTGTACCCACTGATAGGCCGTAGGAGACTGTTCATCAGGCAGGGCTACATGGTAGCCTTGGAGAAGTTCACCCTGGAAGCTCTCCTCCCAAGGTAGAGACCGACTTGGGCACTGGTCGGAATCCACAGCATGCCCACGCACATAACAAGTGGTGCAGATCCTCCGCAACCACCTCTTACCGGGAGTCCAGCTCATGGTCTGGGGCTTAGAAACTAGCAGAGAGATTGCGTCATCTAGGAGAGCTAGCTCATGCTTTCTCTCTTCTTCTTTTTCCTTTCTCTCTGCTTCTCTGGCTTTCTCCTCTGCTTCTCTTTCTTCCTTTTCTTGCAGGCGCGCGGCAGCCTGCTGCGTCTTTATCCACTGGTCAAGTGCTGGTCCAGTGTAACCAGCCTCCTTGCCCAGAGTTATGAGGGCTCCGAGCTTCTCTAGCTCTCTGGCAAAGAAGTCGCGGGAAGCAGGGGAAGACATTTCCCTTAGGCTGCAGTAGAGGCTCGGAGGAAAATGAAAATAATGGCCAGGAAAGGGTACTGAATGGAAGGGGAGTGCCTACTGTGGAAAGTAGCACTCACTTGGAAATGTGTTCTGCGACGTGGTAATGAAAAGTCTGAAAAGACTGGGTGCTCGGTGGCACTTTGTGAATGGCACCTTCTGCTGAGGTGAAAAATCGAATGAAGAGTGCGGCGTACGTCACACTTACGGGCGTTCCCAACTTGGGAGACGTTGGAATGGGCTACCTGTAGGTCCAATACAGGTGCACGGCACTTATGAGGAGGCGTTCCTTGGCAGCACTAGTAGTGCTGTATTGCGGCACTTCGGGAGGCGTTCCCTTGATTGGTCCGAAGGATCACTGATCCTCGTACACGGACATTAATGAATTGGGCGTTCCGTAAGGACGGACACGCAGGTTTGTCAGCACTTAGGGCTGGTATTGCGGCGCTTCGGGAGGCGTTCCCTTTGAGCACTGGTATCATGCTGGTGTGTCCCGGACACTACATGCAGTATACTTAAATATACTGAAGTGAAATGGCACTGCTCATGGCAGAGTGTAGTGGTGGAGGAGAGAAAGTAAAAGGTGGGAGTACTTCAGCAGCCAGTCGATGGACAGTGTCAAGAATTAGTGGCACTGTAAAATGGTAAGACCTGACGTGCACTGGTGGTGGCCAGTCCTAAACTGGTAACGACTTCCCTGTCTGGAAGTAATGAATTTGCGTGGCACACTGTGCGAATTGTGCTTGCGGTATACGCAAGTCTTTCGTGATAAAGAAAATGAAAAGACCACTCGGGCAACGACAGGTAATGGAAATTTTAGAAATGCTCAGTCCCTCGCTGAAGTACTCGGTAAATGAAATAAATAAATGCTTGCAAACTGCAATGGACACATGCGCGTACGTATCACGCTGTGTAAATGAAAGACACAAGAGACTAAAATAATGTTAATTCTGCATGCTCTAATTAATGGTAAGATGTAGTACTCTTGGCTTCGTGAATAATGGGTTCTGGTTCTCTCTCTCTCTCTCTCGGAGAGGGTGAAAAATGATATATGAATGAACTCCCTTATATTTGAATTGAACTACTAATGTTAGTTTAATATGACGCAACTTGCGTTAAATGATTTACTTACGTTAACGTGAAATGAAAGAATTGCTTTGGATAACGTTTTATGAAAATGATAAAGCGGTCGCGTTGAACGATTTTTACGCTAATAGCAGCGGCTTGCGCTTATGAAATGATTTGCGTTTCAATATGAATTTTACAAAGACGCGTTTTACGTTAACAATTCTTGTAATTTATTCTACTTGAAGATTTACGTTAACTTTATGTAAGATTACTAGGTCCCTGTGAACAGTGAAATGACGGTAAGGATTTTAAAATGAAAATGTTAGCAAACACTTGTGAATGAGGTTACGTTAAGTACGAAGTGAAATGAAACTTCGCTCAGCGAGCGAGTGAGTGAGCGATGCGAGGTGAAACACGTGAGCGAGCTGGCCAGCGCGGGCTAGCAGTGATGGCGAATCAGCTGATTCTCTGTAAATGCGAAGGCAATTTACAACACAAAATTCTACTTTCTTATTCAAGGCGAATTACGTTAATTTCTCTGGCAGAACGATAGATACTAGTACCGAGATTGATATTATTTACGTTAAAACTTCGAGACTTACGTTACTTTGCTTAAATTGTTTAGATAATTCTTAAATGGGTAACAAACATGGCTGCCGCTGTGAGTGAGACGAAAGCTGGCTGGCAGGCATGAGAGCGCGTGCACGAAGCTGAATTAAGCTGAGAGGTAAGCGGTTACCAACACTTGGAATGAAAACTAAGTTAGAAATGAATACCCTAACATATCACAGACAAAAGAATTGTACACTTCTTTTGCCGTAACTATTAGTAAAACATTCCTAACTAGCTAGGCTTTCTAATACAGCAATAAACCCTGGCAAAGCACTTCCTAGTTTGATCTGGTCCTTTCTGGCATCTATCTGCACACGTGTTAGTGTGTCCTCCTACGACAACAATGCGATTTACAAAATAACAGAACTCGCTCGGCGCTCTGGCCGTTACAATATAATAATATTTCTACCTTCACATTTGTTTAAAACACTTCTACAATAAAAATACTTACGTTACCATTAAGCTAACATTGGTTATAGAATAATCATATTAATGATGGAATACCTTACCGTGAGTCAGTGTCTTTTCTCCGTGCAAGTGTGCTTAGTTTGCGCTTTGAAAAAACATTACAGTTTACGTTTTACAACGGATAACGCGATTTACAAGCTTTTTTTAAGCAAGCTAGGTTCAATCCTGGCAAGGTTGCCAATTTTACGTATTTAGCTGGCCTTGAGAGAGGCTATATACGTAAACAGAAATAATTGAAGGAAGACAAGTTGAAATTAATTGAACTTACCGTAAAACTGATTATTATTGATAATTTCTTAGAGGGAAAGGTCGCCAGAAAACTCAGCTCGTTACTTTACAGCTATTTATTTACAAAAAGGCCCGTGCTGGCCTGGAGAAAAGGTAAATGATGGCTCCACTGGAGTACTTCAAGCTGGTTTTCATAAACTTTTGTAATGCACACTTGCGGGCAGAGAGACGGCACGTGACTCATGGAATCTGGAAAAGAATCCCAGATTAAACGAGATAAAAGACAAAATGACTTCTTGCTTTGATTAAGGCTGATTAATTCTCTAACATTGGGAAAGTAAACTCGAATGTTTCACTGAGGTATGCACGAAAGCTTGGTCTTTAACAAGTCACAAAGGGAAGCACGTGGCCCGATGAGGACAAAGGGCTTTTGATGTAGAAGGGGTAAAATGAGTATTGAAAATGAATTTAGCAAGAGTCGTATGGTAGTAAAAGGTGCTGGGTTGAAGTTTACACTCTTAGACGTACTGGATGCAATATTCAGTGTATCGTTGTAGAAGAATGCGGCCTGACCTCTGTTCAGGTCTGGGGTTCGTGTCCACCAGTACGCCGTGTATGCCTAAAGTTTTGGGAGGCTGTCCGCTGGACATCTGTCCTGGACCACTGACTGCAGTTGACTGAGAGCGATACTGGTTGTTTCTGAATCACGGGGCTTCCAAAGACCGCCTCGAGCATCGCCTGAAAAGTGGTAAACAACGCCAGCAAATTGGGAAGGAAAATAGGTCTTATTGTAGAAGTCCCTAAAATCCATCTCGAAGCCTAGCTACTCTTGTGACTTGCCTCTCTTACCTAGCTTCCGTCAGGACCGGAAATATCTCCCTACGACATGCCCACTCTCCCAACAACAGTCGCTCTAGAGAAGGCATGGCTGCTTCTTTTATAATTAATATCACTAAAACTCTGCTGGGAAGGCGAGGCGTTCTATAGACGTAGCAATATACAGTTAACACTGGATAAAAGCTGGGTATGATACCATACGATACTATTTATAAGCATGTCAGCAGAAGAAGTAAAGAGCATATTCTAATTGGTCCTTGCATGCATGCATACTGTCACGGGCGGTATTTCCCCGCCACGACATTAAGGAATACGAGAATGATAATACTATTGTACATATACACTTTTGTCAGTCTTCTTGCCTGGAGACAGGGGTCGGAGAATGGTACTGTGTCATTGTTGACACAGTGGGTATGAAGACTGACGTTTATGCTGCCTGAGAATTAGGGTAGGCCTGTCCTACCTGCTATTACATGATATTCCTTGTGTGTATGGGTCTTACTACTAATGAGGCCAGGTGATGTCTTCCCACTCGGAGGTAGTTGAAGTGTTGATTTCCATTTTAGGGGTATTGAAGAAAATTCCTGGTACTCAGTGTGTTTCTTTATTACTCAGTACATCATGCTAAATTTCTCCCAGGCCTAGTCTCCTGGACTTGATTAATTCACCTAGTCTTCAGAACTCCTGAACTAGATCTTTGGACTAGATCCCCTGGACTAGATCCCTGGAAATATTCATTTTATTTAATTTTTGATATCCAGAAATCAACACAAGTGAGTAGTTTAAAACTACAACAAAAAAAATTACTGTTTATATTGAGACTTCAAAAAAAGAAAAATATATAAATTACAGATCACGGGAATTGCTTTTCCTTCATAACAGGATAAGTATCAAACATGGAATCAATTAATAAGTGTAAACCATTTGATACTCTACGCCACACAGTACTAAATACTTGTACACAATATATGTCAATGGATAAGGTTACCTGAAAGATTTCTGAGAAAAACTTAAAACTAAAATGAGGTAAAATTAGGCTAAGGTGCCTTTTAACAGGATAGTCTAGCCTAGGCTGCTTCAGAAATCGTTAAGGATAGCCTATGCAAAGTTTACTTGGCTGATTTTTGACTAGGTTACAATATCCCACAAAGTTAGGTTAGTTACATGAGGGTACAGGCTAAGTCCCATGTAATTAAGTTTTCCATGAATTTATATACATATAGGTAGCCTACTGTTGCCTCTTGTCTTGAAAGGGTCAGTGGCCTCCTGCCAGCTCAGCCTCCTACACTTGGTGCACCATCTAACAGTGCTGCTTCTCCAGTACATGCTCGACCTGCCTCTCGCAGCGTTAAGGGTAAACTTCGCTAGACTCATGCAACTACATGTCCTTTCAGGGAATGCCCTTGGAATTAGACAATACTCCAGACTCACTGCACTCAGGACATATGTTTATCGCCATCACCCACAAGTAATATTTATTCAAGAAGCCTTCCCTGGCGGTGCTCAGCCAGGTGATGAAGCTCCAACACTCTCCGGTTATGTTTCATATGTACATCATGTCAGGAATGGTCTTATTACTTACATCCACTCTTCTCTCCCTCATCAACTCCTTCGCTCATCAGCAGATATTAACATGACCTTCCAACTTTTTCAGGTTAAGATAGGTGATGGTCATATTCGTTTATGCAATGTTTACTCTGCCCCTGGCCTAATTAACCTCTCGGCACTTCCTACACCTACAAACCTTGGCATGATCTACATGGGTGATTTCAATGCCAGACACCCAGATCTTGGTGATGTCTCTCCGATTCCCAACCGCAGTGGAGTTCCTCTGCTCAACTACATCTATCGTTACCATTTAACCGTTGGGATATAGGTGGTGCCACACACATCCGGGGGGGCACTCTTGATCATATCCTTACATCTGGGCTCGTGGCATCACATGTCCCTCCTGTCATTCTGTTCCCTCGCTCTTTTCTGACCATGTTGACCTTATGCCTACACCACAATACAGGACTCATCCAAGTGACCCCTATCATCGTACCCGGATCACCATTCCACCCAAGTACTGCCCAACATATGTTTCATACATCTCCTCTGTCCTACCTACCTTTGATAAACACTCTCCAGCACCTGTATAATTCTTTGGTAAAAGCTACCCATGACTTCTATCAACTATATTGTCCAGACCCTCACATTAAAAGTCATATTGTTGCCATGCCTGGACCTTGGATCAACACATTATGCAAGCAGAAAGAGTTGCAGCTGATGCTGGCCTTGCCTTTCAGACACAACCGACACCTAATCATCTACTTCAGTATCAGCAGGCGAGGGATGATTTAGTTGCTCTCCAGAAGTGTGTCTTACACTGAGTCATGGTATAAATACACTGACCTAATTAACCACCACCGACTAGCGTTGGGACCATGTGGCATCTCATCAAAAGGACTGTCAAGAAAAAACTACATGTGCACTTCATCACAGTCCACAAGCATATGCCCAGGATCCCATCACTACTTGGTCAACCCAGTCACGGTCCAGTAATCTCCTGTACAAATCCAAGAAGCACTTTCTTCCCAGAGCAATTTACGCAACCTTCGTCTGATGGCTGCATTGTTGGAATCAGACAAGGAGGACAAAGAGCTGATCACCGAGGATGAGCTGCGACGTGCTGTTATGGGGAAAAAAAATTCTGCTCCTGGGGGATGATGGCCTTACTTATCAAGTGCTTCGTCTCCTCCAGAAGGTTCCTGGAAATCCTCTCTACAATTGTATAATCTTTGCTACCAACATGGATATGTACCTGCTGGCTGGACCATTAGCACAATTATTCCTATCCCAAAGCCTGGAACTGATAAATATCGGCCTATCTCCTCACCTCATGTTTTAGTAAAGTGTTTGAGCGTATATTACTAACCAGGCTAATGTACCGGTTGCAAGAAAACTTTCTCCCCATTGTATGGCTTTCTTCCTCAGAGGAGTACTCATCACTGTTAGCTGAACTCTACTCCCGATTGTCCTCCAACAGTGTAGTTGCCTTCCTTGACCTCAAAAGTGATTTTGATATAGCCAACAGGGATATCATTCTTGATCAGCTTGTCGACTTTGGTATTAGAGGAAACCTTCTGAAGTGGATAAACGGTTATCTCAGTAACAGAAAATCACATGTTTTTTTTTTAAAGTGCATGTAGCTCCTATGAAAATTTTGAGCTTGGCACACCTCAGGGCGGTGTATTGAGCCCATTTCTTTTTAATATCTTATGCACCGTGTACTGTCTCTCCTCCCTGCTATCCCTGGAATCACTGTAACCTGCTATGCTGATGATGTCTGCATCCACTCCACTACCCCTCGAGACCTTCGGCAGCGTGTCCTTCAAGACTTCTACAGGTCCTGTACCTCCAGTGGCCTCATACTCTCCCCAGAAAAAGCAGAATCTTCTCTGCCCGGAATCTCCGAGACCTGCCAGAGTCATTATGGGTTGGGGAATATTTATACCTCACTGCACACCAGTATACATATCTAGGTGCACCAGTCATGATCACCCCTGCTATACCTGCACGACAACGAATCCACCCCATGGTGAAAAACCTTCTTGATCGACTGGAGCCTCGCTTTACTCCCATCAAGTGGCTTGCCACCAGGGCAACAGGTATATCTATCCCTGCGGCTAAAACCCTTTATATCCTCTTCCTAAGGTCAGTTGTTGACTATTTATCTCCTGCTCTAATTCAATTACCCAGACAGGCGTTACAACCTCTAGGAACTGTTCCAAAATAGAGTAATGAGGTTTATCCTAGGATGCCCTCCTTCCACTCGGATAGTCAACATGCAGACCGAACTCCATGTTACCTCCATTAATAGAGAGAATTTATGCCAATGTAACTTTGTTTTCTGTTAAATGTCTACATTCTCCACAATTTACTCCAAACTTCTCTGCTGTCCTCAGAGCATCACTTGACGAATTTGCACCAAGACCTCAACTCCGGCCAGGGGGCCATAACCTAGTTAGGGCAGTATGTGAAAATCTTCGACACCTTGATATCGGTGTACCTGAGCAAGCAGTCATCCAAGATTTGCCACCATGGCAGGTTCCTATTCCTGCTGTCACTTTCACACCAACCTCTAAAGATGCCCATACCAGTCTACAGAAGCAGCTGGTTTGGAAACAATATCCAAAGTGTCAAGTTCAGTTCCTGCAGGACACCACATCTACGTTGACGGCTCAGTACAGGCAGATGGAAGTGCAGCATGTGCTATGTTCTCCCCCACTTTAGAATCTCCTGAGGGTGGGTGGCATGGTCGTAGGTTGCCAAACTCATCCAGTTCCACTTATTGCGAACTTCAAGGTATATGGATGCAGTAACCCTACTTGTTAGAAGGAATGTGAATGGATTGGTGATCTGTGACTCCAAATCTGCACTCCAGGCACTGACATCTTCTAGGCCCAGCTGTGGCCGTGTTGTGCGAGACATATTGTGTCAACTCGTTGCTGCTTACAATGCCTCGCTTGTCTTGTCTTTCATGTGGATGCCCTCCCATATTGGCTTGCTGGGAATGACATGTACAGTCTGCTAAAGCTGCCTGCACGCTGGACCTTGATGACAGAAATGTTGAGCCCTCACTCGCTGCCTTAAACATAGAATATATTCAGCCGCTTTTGCCTGTACAGTACAGCGTAGGGATGCAGAGAGGGCACTAGTGTTTCCATACAACATCATGATAACTTTCTGCAGAGCCTTCACAAGTTACCGGCGACGTGGACTCATGGTGCGTAGGCATAAAAAAATGTTGTAAGTGCCAGGATAAGGTTGGGATATCGTCCTGTGTGGCAGGTTGGACAGACACTAGATATACCACACTACACCTCATGTAAACTGTGAACCTTGCTAATCCAATAACCTTGAACACTACTGCCTTCATTGCCCCACTGTCAGGAATCTGTTACTTCAAGGACAAAATTACTTCAAACCTGCCAATATTTACTCAAAGATGACCACCTAGACATAATTTTGACTCGTCTTCCTCACTTTGGTGCTGCTAAAACTGTCTGTTTTGCAGTTTGTTGTGATGATAGAATACGATCTCATATATGTCATTTTGTAACTGATATACGATGATTCAATGCTGTTTTTTTTTTTTTTTTTTCTGTTGATTTCTGATGTAATGTATGTAACTGCTAATATGTAAACTTGTTTTGACGTCTTTGGGCGTAATAAATTTATTAAATAATAAATAGGTAGCCTAACTATACTTATCAAAAATATTCATAATTCCTCATTCAAAAGAATTAGTCTAGGGTAGGCCTTCTTAAATTACTGTATAGCCTAGTCTAAGATCATGTTCGAGCATGTGGAAATTTCCATGAGAGAGGAGGGCCATGTGGTACCCTTTGGCACTGGTATTTGCAAAAACTGTATACAAACAAAACTCTTATAACGGGTTGTTTACACTTTACCGGGCCAGTTGCTCCCTACTTTGTTTGTTGTTGTTTTGGTATCGTGACACCCAAATCCATCCGCCACGGTAAGTAGCCTTACTGTAACCCCTGTGGTTAGCGCGCGCAGCGCAACATTACCTCTTGCCAGAACATGCCGTGCCTGCCAAGAATCTTTAAATATGCGGATAAGGCGCGAAGCGCCGTTCCGCCACAAGGGGCCTTACGACAGCAAACATAAATCGATCGTCGCGGATATGTAGTAGCTCCCTACTTTGTTTGTTGTTGTTTTGGTATCGCCGCCATATTGGTTTTGGTGTTCTTCCGCCGATTTCGGTCGGCGGTCGAGTGGGCCCGCTAATCTGTAAGTGCTCCCTTATAACTATTTTTTTTTAACGTTTTACAACCCCGTCAAACGCTAAGTTACAAATCAAACCAACAGCAAAATTTCATGACAACTAATGAACGTGAAGTATCTTTCACGACAATGAAAATCTTTCTCGTTAAGGCATTGCAACATGTTTGACTGGGCAAGCAACTCTGCACTTGAATTCTCGTCTGCTACTGTTCTTCCACGATAGTGATCTGTTCTAACTAACGAACTAATGGTAATATTACAACTTTAAAAGCTTACCTTGCAAGGGGTAGATAACAATTTGCATTATTAATTTGGTAAAATAGCCAAATTGAAGGCTGGATTGATTGACGTCCTAACACTCGAGAGCATTCGTGATTCTTACATGTGTCTTTTAGTGTTACCAAAATGCAGACGAAAGATTCAGGGCAGCGCTCCCATACTCAAAGAGAGAAAAAACAAAACAAGGGACTGGCTACACTGCCACACTCGTGTCCACAACAAAAACGAAAACATTTCACAGTTCCAATCATTTTTACATCAGCAGTGTAAAGATATTAGAGGAGGATGATGAATCAATTCCTAAATAAATCACTAATAATTAAAGGAATATTTTTCCCATTACAATACTACTATGTACCCAACTTTTTTTTTTATCAAGAACTGGATGAAAAAACTGGTTTCTGTCAAAGATAGACAATATCTAATTAATCAACTAACTTGTCTAGCACAGGCAATATGTTGCATGAGGCATGGGAATCATAAGCTAATAGACTGTATTTAATGCTATACAAACAATAATTATATAATTGTATTACAGGTCTGGCACCAGCTCAGGCACATCGGCATCATGTCCTGAAGATGGACCTGTGTGATGATATATATGGCCAAGCTCATCATGCTATAAATCCATCAAAGAGAGCAATTCAGTATATGTTTGATGTGTGGCGGAAGAGGAAACATGGTGGCCTAAATACGCCAATCATGTTTGATGCCATACAGAAGTACGCAGAGAACAACCCAGAGATCATTCTGAGAATTGAGCATTCTCAAGGCAGCTTCTGCATGATTTTGATAACACCGTTTATGATGAGGGCCCACAGGCAACTTAAAGAAGCTGGGGAGGTGGTATTTGTCGATGCCACAAGCTGTGTTGACCAACTTAACACAGTCATCATCCCATTCCTGTGTTCAGGACCAGCTGGTGCAGTGCCATTAGCTTTAGTTTTCACATCTTCTCAAGATGGAGCAACTGTGACTAAAGGTTAGTATACTGTATACTGGGCTGCTTTTGTTTGTAATTCTTGGATATGTATTATACATGCTTATTTACTGATGAAACAATTGGTTATGAATTGTTATCATGAATTTTTCCTATTTTGTGCTTGACAGGTTTTGGCAATGGTCAAAGAGGCACACTGGGTGGGAGCGCCATCTATGGCAGAGAGGAGCCGCAGGCGTTTTATGACCGACAACTGTGGAACAGAAAGAAAGGCTTTGGCAGCCACATGGGCTAAATCAAAGCTCTTCCTCCGCATATTTCACATCCTACAACAAGTATGGCGCTGGCTCCTTGATTCCAGGCATGGCATCCATAAACTACATCGGCAAGAGCTTATGGGTATGATGAAGTCCCTTGTATATGCAAAGTCAAGGGATGAATTTGGGGAATTGTGGAAGAATGCTGAAGCCAATTCTCTTCTAGAGAAATACCCCAAATTTAGAAGGTACGTACTTAAAGTACTTTTATTTATTTTCATGTTTAATTAATTTTCCTACAATATAAAGAGAGGTCACAAATTATAAGTATAATTGAACTTATTTTTTCCTTTTCTTAGTTTCCTGAATATACTGTTTTTTTTTATTTCAGTTATCTAACCACCCTGGTACAAAGGAGAGAAGAATGGGCAATCGCTTTCCGAGCTGGAGTGATTTTGCGTGGGCACCACACTAATAATTATGCAGTCAACAATGTCCATAATTAAGGATACAGTGCTCAATAGGTAAGGGGGTGAATTAATTACCAAAAAATATATGGTACACGTAAGAAAAATATGAAATTCATAATTTCCCCCATAAGACAAAAAACATCCATCAACAGCCAAAACTTTACTTAAAGGTGCCTAAAAATTTAATTCAATTTATGGTGCAGAAAAGTTGGAGCTGTAACTTCAAGGAAACAATAGAGGCATCATAAAACATGTTTTTGCTACATTCTTGTAATGTCTTCAGACCCATTATGTATTGTAATATTTTTACCATCATTTCAGATGCAAGGCCTACAACACTACACAGCTGATGGTCCTCATGGTGGAGATTTTTTATGGCTACATGAGGCACAGGTTGGTGGATGTAGCATTGGGCAAACAACGGGTGAAATCCATCACTGTTGACAAGATAGGAATTGGCGCAGTTAAGTCCTTTGGTGGTGGGCTATACTCTATGCAAAGCCAGTCTGATCAAACAAAGGTATATGAAGTAGACCTCACCATCGGCATGTGCACATGCGTGAAAGGGCAAGATGGGGCCACCTGCAAGCATCAGATTGCAGGTGCAGACTACAGTATGACTGCAGTGCCCCAAATGTTTGTGATGACCAGTAGCAGTCGGCAGTCATTGGCAGCCGTAGCTGTTGGTTCAGAAAAAGCCCCGAAGGAAAGTTTTTTTAAAGGTTTGACTGAGGTAGAAGACAATGAAGATGAAAGCAATGGAGGAAATAGAACATTGGCAGCCCCAGCCCTAGCTGTTGGTGCAGAAAAAACTCTGAAAGAAAGTTTTCTTAAAGGTTTGAATGAGGTAGAAGACAATGAAGAGGAAAGCAATGGAGGAAATAGAATAAATAAAAGGATGGAAACCAATGCAAGAGAGTTAGAAAATACCAATGAAAATATTGCTGACGACACTAGTGACCTAACAGCTAAATCAAAAGTAGTAGTCGAGGCATTAGTTGAAACAACTGCGCAGTATGGTAATTCAGAAACCGAAGTGGCCCTGCAGAAATTCCTTCGGCGAATACGTTCAGTTAAAACTACAAATCAGCTGACCAACTTGCTGAATTGTGCAGGCTCATCGATGACTTATAGTGGAGCTGGTCGTGGCAAGATTCCTTGCCAACCAGCTACAATTAGCAAGATGATCCCCAGGAATGCCTAGAGGAGCAGCCCCCATCGGTAAAGGACGTCGACCAGCATCAGTTCTGTCATTCAACCCAAAGCGTCCCCGTAACCTAATGCTAAGTCACATGGCAGTGGTCACTGAGCCAGAGGGTAACTGAAGTAAGTTGCTGCTAAAATGTTATGAGCTGGACTCTGCTTTATACCTTTTTTCTCATCCCTCAAGTACTTCTTGTGAGTTAAAAATATATATAAAAAAACTCAACATTTACCTATTTATTATGTATTTCAATGCAGTTTGTTTTACTCGACTTTCATTATTGGGAGCTCATCCCTAAAGTACTTCTTGCGTTAAAAATGTGTAAAGAAGAAACTGAATATTTACCTATATTTTATTTCAATGCAGTTTGTTTTATTTGAATTTTATTAGTGTATAAATATAAGTCTGAGCTCATTAAGTCCGTTTTAGCCCCAAAGGATCTGTACTGTGCAGTGTGGGATATGGTAAGAAGATTAAAGCATTATTGCAAGCCTAGAGAATATGATTTTGTTTGTATATGTACTTGCTACAACCTGTACTTTGTCAGTTCCCTGAAGGAGACCTCTGTGGTTGGTTGAAACGAGTTGGAATCTAAACCTCATGTCCCAGGACCGAGTTCTCATTTATCTCCTTATAACCACACCTGTCAAAAATGAACTCTCAACATGTATGTATGTATGTATGTATATATATTCTAGTAAATTTATGCATCAGTTCTGCTCTAGTTCAGCTTCAGCTCAGTAAGAAGTCTACTGTAACTCCATAAAATTATTTTTACACAGTGAATGACAAGTACGAAGGGTTTGCTAAATATATTAAATGAATTAAACAATTAGTGTATTTTTTGTACACAGTGAATTTAAAGCAAAATTAATGTAAGGGCTTGCTAAAAATGTTGAAATCTAATTTATATTACCACTTTTTATTTATTTGTACACTATATGAAAAGTAAAAATCAAAAGCGCAAAATTTTCAATAAAAAAATATATTTGTACTCAATGAATGACAAGTACCAAACAATAAGGACATCTGGAAGTTCATCAAACGGAATCCACTTCAAAAAAGCAATTTTTTTTACTACAGCTTAACTATCAAGTACACCTTGAATAACAACCTTATTTTTTGAGATTAGCTAGCTACTGACAGGATGAGTTTGTCAAGTAACTATACATATTAGTTACAGTAGGCTAACTTAGATCACTAAAACAAACAATAGCGTAGGTTTCCTTAACCTTAAGAAGGGCACATTCGCTCTTGAAGTAATTTAATAAATGAAGCTGATACTGTGTCCCTGTAAATAGCAGGGACTATATCAGTCTGAGCTGATTCCTGTTCATGACCTAATAATGACCAGTATATTGTTTGATTCATCCCATGAGTTACCGCAACTGTTTATAAATGGCTTTAAACATGCATTTTCACGTATATAAATTAGAAATTCGAGATGTGAAAATATTATTTATAAGAGGGAGAGTAACGCATAATATATTTCAAGGTGTATCTCATTTAAAGAATATATTGTTGTTAAATTAGTGTTGCATTATGTTTAGATATATCTGACTAAAATGCATATGTCATACAACCCGTAAACTGTGAAATTAGGAAGTTTTCCTTCATCATCGTGACTGGCATTGATGGATATGTGACTAGGAGCTAAAAGGCGTGGCTTGTGACGTCATGGATCAGCTCACGCGCTTTGATTGGTTCTAATTTTCCCCATCCCTATCTTCTTCCAGACTTGGGAAATATGCGTCCGGCGAGGCGAGGATGTCTGTCAGAACAGCTTTCCTGAAGTTTGACTGAGCGGACAGGATATGTACAGAACTTCAGGTCCAGGAGGTTTCATTTGGTAGTCGACCATGTAAGACTCCACAGCGACCGTATTATTTTACATAATAATTTCAAATTTCGTAAACGATATTGTTTTGTTTATCATTATTACTGAATAAACATTTCCATGGTATTTCTCTTAATTTTCTCAAATTATGCTATTTTTATGCCAAATGTCCCTGAATTATGCTAAAATTATGCTAAATTGACGAGTATGCTAAATATTATGCTAGTTTAGGAAATTACGCTCAAATTATGCTAAAAGCATAAAATTATGCTAGATCTGGTAACACTGCTTGTCAAGTTACAATAATGTCCTAACAGCTTTAAAATTTATTTAAGTCAATATTTTGTCAATTATAAGCTATTTAAGCATACATTAAGCTTTAAAACAGTATATGAATAATTTTAAAAATATTCAAAATCTCACAAATGTCACAGAAGTTACACTCTTTATAATATAACCACTTCCTTTGCTACTTTCTAAAGACGTATGGACCATAGTTGGTACAGCTACACAGAAAGAACTTTAAATAAATACGATTATTTCTCCATAAACTGAGTTTTAAAAAGGTTATTTCTCCTTAACCTGAATTCTAGAATGATTGAAGCCTTATTCCTTCAATGTTTCATTATTTATTCGATGTTAAAAGAAAAAGTATAGGATAATTGTTGGCTATGAAAAATAATAATTGGCAACTCTTAATGTTTACGGAGCGTCAGGTTTGACAGAATAGTTTAAAGAATGAAGACGAGCTTTTTATTATTATATATTTAAAAACGTAGCCAGTGTACAAAGTGCACAAACTCCTTAACTAATCAGATATGAAATAATACATAGCTCATTTAGCAAATCTGTTATCCAACCAAAGGTAGCTATTATAATAAAAATATATTAACGATAATTATTATTTGAAATTAACTTCTTTAAATAGGTTGAAGACAGTTGTGTTAAAGTGCTTGAACTATTAATAATATGAACTTAGTTTGAAACTAAATACTGATTGATAGATGTCAAGGGAGGTTAACAGAAATTATAATGGGACGTCTAAAATATTTGCATTAATATCCACTCGTTCGAATTAGGATGAATTTACACTTAAACATTGTGTGTCCTAATTCCGTGATTATAACAATGAAATAGGGCATATTCACGACATATATAATTCCACTGAAAGCTTTATTTTAATAATGTGGGGTTAGGTTAATGATATAACGTTTTCCATTACAGTGCTTTATAAATGTTTCCTGAATTGCTATTTATTTTAAAATTACAGAAAAGTTACAAGAAATTGGTAATTCTAATTAATGACAAGGACACAACGAAAGTCTTTTTTTTAGATAAGAGAAGCTTGTGGCTTTATCAGGAATACTGATATAACCACCCCCCTTTCTCTCTCTCTCTCTATCTCTCTCTCTCTCTCTCTCGCAACCAACCTAGTTTTAGTGTAGTGTATACATTTCCCATTATTCCCACATGAAAAGTGATAAATTGTGCCTACATAGTGATTTCTAGTACAAATGTTGTTACTAAAAGTATTCTGCTACTACTTATCTGGGCTGCAAGATTGTGAAACTTATGCATTCTAAAGATGAAAACTAATCTCTACACAATAAGCCTAAGGCCTAGGCATTATTAAAAATTAGATAGTCATGATTCAAAACACATTTCATAATCATTGGGAATGTTTTGAAAGAAGTGTTTTAATTGCAACACTTCACAGTGTGATAATGTAGTGTTTATTAAACAGTGTTTCTCCCTCAGTGCAACATACATTTACCTCGAGAGCGCAATGATCCAGTAGACGATATTGAAAACGCCAACTGTAAATGGGACCATGACTTTGCCAAAACTCAAGATGCCTGCAGGGGTAAACCTGACTCTGTTACCCCCAACTGGGATCTTATTATGACCTTTTCCTTTCAGGCTGCTATCAGACTTTCCCTTGCTGGATGCTGAGACAAAACCCTGGCCCTGGGCTCAGGCTGCTGCGAGGCGCCATTCTTCGCGAGGTTTCCCACAGCCTCCTGGTTCACCCTGTCGACGTAGATGGAAGCCGTGTGGATGAGGATCACCGTGAAGATCGTGACGATGCAGAAGAAGAGCCAGATGTCGACCATCTTGAAGTAGGATGTCTTCGGGAGCGTCTCCGAAGTCTGCGTCAGTAGGGACGACAACACGAGGAGCGATGTCAGGGATACCATGATGCGGTCCTGCCCCGGTAATAAAATAATGATTCAGCTTTCAGTTTATAAGGCAGTGTGGAGCCTGTCCCTAGGCCTAGATGTACTACAGGGTTCCACAACCATCAGATTTTTGCTCTTCTCTAAAGAGATACTCCAGTTGCATTTAACCAGTTTCCTTCCACCTCCTGCAAGCAATTGCTGCTCATTCTTACTGCCTTCATAACCTCAGCTTCAACAAGCTCTAATAATTGATTTGTATGTCAGAACTACTTTGGACTTCCATGAGACTTGCCTCTGGCTTTGTCCTTATCAGACATAGTTCATCATCTGTCAGGAGTGTGTTGCCAAGGTAAACTATATTATTTGCATTTTTTAAGGTCTGGTCTCCGTCAAAACCACTGTGTGGTCCTAGAGCCAGTTTGAACCTGTCCATCTGTTGTCACAATCCCCCGACCCCCCTGAAATTCTGAAATTCCCCTCTAAGGGGAATTCCCTCCCTGGTTGAGAACCACTGGGTTAGACTATGACTAAGTTTTACTCAGTAAATGACCTAATAATTGTTAATTTCTGGTAAATTCAAGTCAACCTTGATAAAATTCTGCAAGTAATACTGTTAATATGGTAAAATATTGTGTATTGTCTCTAATAGAAGATTTAAAAAAAAAAATGTTATAAATACAACAAATTCAAGGAAAATAATTTTGGATACTCACGTTAAAATCTTCAACGCCAAAGAAGAAAGACAAGTAAGCGATGACAATCATGATTGATGTTGGCAGGTACGTAGCCACTAGGTGATATCCACTTTGGCGTATGAAGATCAGCTGAACCTGTTGAGAATTGTGTGTTATTCAGCATAACTTTTACTATCTATGAAGATAATAATACTGTAACCATGACAATATAGCTCCATACCTTATCAATCTAAATAGACTGTAAAAGCATGGTGTAATTCTACTTAAATAACGATTAGTCTAACTATAGGTCTTGGGCTGGTGGGCATCACTGTGACTCTAAGACTAACCTGAAGTCCGCTGAAACTGGAATTCTGGGCTGTGGACTCCATGGAAATTTCCCCAACCACATATTCCACCAACTGGCGTCGACCTGAGAAGTGGACGTGACCCGGTACCAACTCCATGTATGAACTGGTGGTGAACTGGCTCTCAAATTCCATTGAGCAGCTCTGTCAGATCAGACAAGGGACAGTGTTGTGTATCTGTAGATGCTGCACTATACTCTGTTTTTTTCCATCTGTCCATCCGCCTGTGGTGTTTTCGCATGGTAACACTGCGTCTCGGGCTTTAAATAGTTACGCTATGTGTATAGGTAAATAAAAGGATATCTGGGTGTACATTTGCAACTGAAAAGTGTTTTAATAATTTAATGAATGCGAATTACACTGTTAATGCTCGAAATAGGATATTATTTAAAGGCCGGGACGCAGTGTTACCATGCACAAACACCACAGCCGGATGGACGGATGGAAAAAAAAAATTATAGTTAAGAAACTGCAGTGTATTTTCCCTAGACATGAAAGTGATTTCATTGTCAACTAGAAATATCAGAAAGCTGTGAATTAGGTAGACCAGTTACGACATTTCCAACTCCAATAACTAACCTGCGTGTCAAACGGGTACCTGTTGAGATCGAAGGCGCACCCATACCGTACGTGATACTTCCTCTCCAGGATAAGAGGGGCATCCCCACCATTAAATAGATCCACTGTTTGAATTTGAGGCAGAATTATGAAGTCAATTCACTGTATGTCTGCTGTCATTGCTAGTACTACAGAGAAATGTTTGTACAGCACTTATTGTCTCAAATATCACAAATAAACATTACTATTTGCATTTACATGTCTGTGAGTGTAACAAAGTTGCGTGGGTTGAAGTTTTTACAAATATTGTATAATTGTATAAATCATGCAATATGCTTTTGTTACCACACAATAATAATTAATAATTAGACTTGATAGCTGTAACTGAACACTGAATGAACATTATTAGATAATGGTGACTAATCATTAGCAAGTCATTCCTAGCATCATCCAGGTATCATATGGACCCTTAATCATGATCATATTCCTTAGTATACGTGACATGAAAATGGATTGATTTCATGAAAATATGTTGAGAAACAACAATGATGACTGCTGCGTCTAATCCAGGACTCTATAAACTTTAATTGTCTATGAATGTCTAACCACCCTTTTATTACAACTACACAAATTGGAAACCCTTACCTGTTGTCAATGGTGC
Organism: Macrobrachium nipponense; assembly: GCF_015104395.2. Lineage (NCBI taxonomy): Eukaryota > Metazoa > Arthropoda > Malacostraca > Decapoda > Palaemonidae > Macrobrachium > Macrobrachium nipponense. The sequence goes on along the minus strand of NC_087224.1, from coordinate 2,494,231 downwards.
CCTCTGTCTGCAAACATGTCATTAGGCTATTAAGATCCCGTAAGTACAAAAATGTACTATTTAATTACCCACCCAAAGCAGATGAATATAAAATAGAACAAAATGATTAACAAGTCATAGTGACAAAAACCCAAATCTGCCCACAAAGAAAACTAGTAAGTTATCATCCTACCCTCCTGACTAAGAATTCACTCCCAGACCCAGAATGTCAATAGGTTCATTGTATTAGTCAGGTTAGAGAATCCCGTCTCTAATACCATGGAATAGAACCCATCTTTAAGATGGGGTTTTCTCTCCCGACACCTGGCGTATACCAAACTGACCTCTTTCTTCTCACCAAAAAGGAATGTGGCTCTCCCGACACTGGCGTATACAAAACTGATCTCTTTCTCTCATCAAAAGGAATGTGGCTCCCGCAAGTGCCCTGGTCGATTTAGAACCTGTAACATCCAATATAAACGAAAATGTACATACTTGACACATCCAAGCTGTCTTGACGACAAGACGAGCAGTCTCCCGATTAAATGCTACGTATCAAATTCCTTCATTCAAGAAAGCTGCCACTACAGCTCAGTCTGTCTCCAAGCAAGACAGATATGTGATTCACTAACATTACACACTTGTAAGATGGCTCGGCCAACCTATGTCCTTTGTGCACTCCTGCTCGCACACCACATCAGCAACTAATGCAAATGTATCAATTTACCACATGACTTAAGGCTTACCTCCGTTGCTGGAGCCCCTTGTGCTTCGTCGAATGCACAAAGTTTAAGAACTCTTAGCGCACAAATTGTGATCAGTATAGCACCTAACATGATCATTAAATATTGGTAATTGTGTAACGTTTAACTAAATGAAAGGCTCCCTCCTCATAGCCCACTAAGATAACTCAGAACTCGACGAAATAGTTGTAGACGCAGGTCAAGTGCGTAAACCAACTCGAAACAACTCAGCACGTGCCATTATTCAGCGTCTGCGACCCTCGTGAGTGTATCCAACACCCTCTCGTCGCGAAACTGTAGATTCAAAGTTTTCTGCTGAAGGAAATGTGGTCACCACCCCCTTGTCAAGGAAATATCCCGTGACTTCCATGCAAGTGCTACTCGCACCCGCCTCATCGAAGATTGTAGACTCCTGATTTATCCCAGAACGTATCCTGAGACGATAATATCGAAGACATCCTCATCCTTTGCAAAGGCAGTCCATTGAAACGCCACTCGTGTGTAGACTTGACTCGACCTCTGGTACAGTAGAACGAAGTCGTTTACATCACCACCATCACGTAAAGTTGGGAATTCTCTAAAGTCATTGTGTGTCCGTATTTAAAAGGTCTACATGGTCATAAAATAACTAAAGTCTTGCTTTACCCCACAAATCCGTCATTAATAAATATACTCAATCTACTAGTCAAATATTAAAAATTCCTCGCTAAACAAAATATAATCTTTACCCACTAAATCCTCACAAATAATCCCATATATGACAAACACGCTATCAAAAGAGAACCCATAATGCCTAACAGCAAAAACCCCTTTTATGGTTTATATAAATAACCTCCATAAAATATAATGCCGAACACCCCTTCTATCTAACTCACATACCCTGACAAGTTATATCTCCTATCTAAAATGGAAGTGCTTTTTAGAGCTTAACCACCATTACAACATCTTGTACATCTTCGTAAAGAAAAAGGAAAAAAGGAGAAAAAGAAAAATAAAATTAACAACAATAATAAGTGAACTTTCCCCCATTACACAGTGCACATAAGAGAAAAAGAAACATATATAATTCAATATCTTTCCCAAAACGGAATGTGTACCATTACGGAATTTGCTACCGCAGCAATCCCATCGACCAGAAACGACCGGAAAAGAATCCCCTTACATAATACATTCCCGTGGAATACCATAATCAACATCTACGAGAATAGTGCAAATCCCCGAGTAATCAATTCCAAAGGGAAAAATCTGCAACCGGATTCATTACAGCAACATTAGCAAAAAATCCACCTGTGAACACCTCAGGTGCTTCGAACTGCAGCATAGTCAGACTCGCAACGCCAAAAACTCATGATTTTCAAAAAAATGTTCTATACTGAAACCACATCAGCACATTTCAAAAAACTATCTCCAGGACATGACCAAGGTGCTCCAAAATTATCTTGAAGACAACTCTCCCCTAAACGATACTACCCAAATATATAAAAAAAACTATCGCCTATTCGAATAAAAAAACTACGATAAACTCAATTCCATAATTATATACCACCAAAAAAAGAGAAAGTCACCCCCAAGGATTAATGCCATCTCCTTATATATATATATATAAATCACCATCTTAATAATAGCACCACTCCAGTGATAAAAATATTTTCTCCATTTAATTAATAACCCAACGCAAAAAAAATCATCCCCCAAATAATTGTCCTTAAATCATAACTCTGCCACTGACATTACCCGAATTATATAAACCCAATGTCATCCATTCGGCTGTGAAACCCCGCACAAAAAATTCAGCCCCAAATATCATACACAGGAATAATCACATGTTTATCATCACGTTTCTTCAGCTAAAACAAAAAATTGCCGTATTACAATAACTCCCCACGTAAAATATTAACCCCGAAATCTTACGCTAAAACGCCGCAGATTTGCGCATAATAAAAAAAAAACAGTAGAAGGAAATAAAAGAGAGAGAGAGAAAAGAAAATGTAAAAGCATTCCGCCACCAAATTGCAAAAAAACAGAAAACAAGAAAAAAAGGAAAAAAATGCAATTGTGCGACAATATAATAATCACCACAACCAATTCTTTTCAATTTCGAGATATGTGTTAACCTCGACCGACCTGTTTTTTCCTCTAAGACTACAAATCTGTTTCCAATTTTCTCTTTAATGACTTTAAAAGGACTTCAAACTTCGGGCCTAGCTTGTAATTTAGTTCATTTCTCACGTTAAGTTTTAAAAAATGCCTTGTCTCCGACATTGATCTTGGGATCAGATGTTTTACTATTACTCTTCTGTACCATATCTCTGGTTGTGGATTTTCGAGATTACGGCTGAGACCAGCTCTCTCGCGTGGATACCAACGCCTATGATCATGTCCCCTTGCCCCATGATGAGGGGTATAGTTAGCCAAATCAAAAGTGGCCTCGTTGCTGGACAACCAAACCAAACTTCATGGGGAATTTTAATGGAATCAGCTAACCATAGTGTTATGACTAATGTTCTAACAACATTAAACATTCTGTCCCAATTCTTAATCTTACCACTAACAGTTTTCCTGAGGGGCCTCAACACTTTCCCTGGTTTTGCTCATTTCGCACAACCCATTAGCCTTGGGTCTGTATGGAATAATTGTTATACTTTCTGTATCCCCATGACTTCAGCTAAACATTCCAAGGTATTGTTCACAAATTCTCTTCCATTGTCGGTTAATAGAACTTCGGGTGAGCCATATCTGCAAATGATACCATTGAAAAACGCTATGGCTACTTCTTCGGCCGTTTTATGCTTAAGTGCGGGAATATTCTACTATCCTTGAAAGTTCATCTATTATCACTAACAAAGTAAGGTTGTTCGCATACCTAGACTCACAAAAATTCCCCAGGTATCCATATATATTCTCTGCTGAAAAGGTCTTACCCTCAGTCATAGGATACGATCCTAATTTCTGGCATGAAGTTTGTCCTTGCAGGCTTACATGTGTTTTATATACGTACAATTCCTTACAAAATTTTCCACATCTTTCCCCATAATTTTACCTCAAAATGTATTTAGCAGGAACCTCATCACACGTTTTTTCTATTCCCAAGTGTGGACTACCAAACCTGCAATGAACTATATCCAAAACCACTGGAATTAGGAACTTCGGAATTACGATCTGTGTCGTATCTCCTTTACTTTCACTGGTTCTCAAACTGATATTTAATTTTCCTAACCAATAGATTACCTTCTAACTCCAAACCCGAAAAAGGCAAACTTATAACGTTTCCTAACTAATTCCCCTCTTAGAAACGCTTTTTTGCATCTGCTAAAATCTCGTCTTCATCTTGTCTTTGCTCAATGAGAGGTATATCCCATTGTATGGCCTCGCTAGTGACTTGCGCGACTTGGAATCCTTCCGTGTCGTGAAAACTCCTACTGAGAGCATCAGCAACTATGTTAAATTTGCCCTCCATATATTTGAGCTTTGCATCAAAATCTCTGATAGTTAAAAACCATAGAGCTCTTTTAGGCGACAAATCGGGTTTATTAAAAAGATCCAGTAATGGCTTGTGGTCTGTAAGAATTTCTACTTTATTCCCCGTCAGTAACATTTTAAAATGAACTAAGCTCGACACTATTGCAAAGGCCTTCTTTATCTATGGTGGCCATGGACTTCTCGTTGCTGCCCTTTGTCCTGAACTTCCTGCTATAAAAGCTATAGGATGGAATTTCCATCGAACTTTGCATAAGGCAAGCACCTATACCTTCCTGGCTTGCATCAGTCACTAATGTAAAAGATTCACTAAAATCTGGAAAACTTCAAAACAGGGGTGGATTCATTTAGCGCGTCCTTGAGCTTTTGAAAAACTCTCCGCCTGGGGTTCCTTCCATTGAAATTGAACATCTTCCCGCAATACATCAGTTAGGGGAGCTGCTATATTTAGAAGAACCCACTTTCAGACAAACCTCCTGCAAGAAACTGGGCGATACCCCAGGGGAAAATGGACTTAATCTCTTTCTTTGATCTGGGGTGGCGAAAATTCGCTATTTGCTTTTACTTTATCGTCATTTACTCTAACCCCTTCCTTATATATGACGTGGCCTAGATATGTGATCTGCTTTTTCAAGAACAAACACTTGGCTAGCTTAATTTTCAACCCCGCAAATCTAAGCCTCCTAAATACTTCTGTAAGCACTTCCAGGTGTTGCGCGATCGTGTCCGTTGCGATCAGGATGTCATCCATATACACAAAAACATTCTTGCCCAATAACCCGTGCAAAACTGTGTTCACCAACCTGGTAAAGGTCATCGGACTGCCCGATAAACCGAAGGGCATTCACGTAAATTCATAGTGTCCCTTGGGCACTGAAAATGTGATATATTCCTTGCTACTCTCACTAAGAGGGACCTGTAAGAAACCCTGCGCCAAATCAATTGAGCTATAAATATTACGTCCCTCAATTTCAACAAAAGGATCTGGTATGCACGCGACTGGATAGCGGTCAGGGATCGTCTTTTCATTTAAACGTCTAAAATCGACGCATACACGGACAGAACTGTCTTTCTTAGGCACCGCTAATAAGGGGAAGTTGAAAGGAGACACGCTAGGTCTAATGATTCCTTCTTCCTCACATCTTTTAACCTCTTTCTCTACCTGTTCTCTAATTATGAAAGGTATGCGATATGCAGGAATATAAATAGGTTTTGTGCCACTCTCCAAATTTACCTTATACTCTAACACATTAGTCAAACCCCAATTTATCACCTTATAAGGCTTACCTATCCCCAAAATTCTGCTAAGAGCCCGCTGTATCGCTTCAACGTGTTCGCTATATCTGCATTAGCTAAATGTTCTCTAAATATTCGTTTCCTTGATTACATTTCTGCCTCCGAAAACTCAGGTTTCCCCTCTATGATAGCCACTGAACCACTATCACAACTCCAATCTTGGAAATCCAATATATATGTATTCTTCTGGTATCTCCTAACTGTATCATTACAGTTTAGCAACTCTAACCACGTAAACCCATCCTTGGATACACTGTTCACCGATGCCGTGCTAACAACCCCTCTAAGCTTCTCATTATTTTCAATAACACACACATCTGTGGGTTTTCTCATTTCCTTCAATTTAACTTTTACCATAGTCTTCGAACCAGGTAGTAACATACTATCTTCGGATAAAACACCTCTATATTTGTGGTTAGTACCGCCCCTTTCCACCGCCCCATACACATTACCACCCCCAGTATCATCCCCAGCATTGTTAGTATCAGAAATAACATCAATATTAGTATCAACATCACCATCCAAAGTATCATCACCACCATTGTTATCACTGTGAACTCTGATAGAACCCCCGTAATCATTTCCCATATCAGCAACGTGGGTTTTAATATTACCTTTCTCCATAACACTCGTATCACTGCCATTAATATCACCGAGCACATCTCCTCTTTCAATAACCTCCATGTCCTCCGTTCTAATCACGTCCTCATAAGGCAGAAAAACACCAGGTATCCCAACTGTTATCCCATTAAGACCTGCATGGATCGAAATCTTGTGTCTTCTACAAGCAGGATGACCCAGCAAAAGTCTGTTGCCCAACGCAATTCCTTTCATTACCAAAAATGGTTCTGTTAGCACTCTGTTACCGAGAGTAAACTGTATTTGAACACAACCCAGGGTATTTAATCTATGGGCTTGCACATCACGCACCGTCTCCGTTGAGGGTTGCAAAGGGTAATTGGAAGACATGGATTGATACAAATTATAGTCCATTAAATTTATAGATGCCCCCGAGTCTATAAATATCAGGATATCCACATCCCCTACTGTTCCATAGACTATAGGCCTGGGCTCTGGGGCGTCCCCCACGAGACCACAATGGCACGTACCAATCACCCGTACCCTTTTTGTTGATCAGGCTTCCAAAAATTTCACCGATCTCTTTGCCCTCTGGTTTGACCTGCCTGGGAAGTTCTCACATTATAATTACCAGAACCATGAGGTGTAGGCCTCACATCTCTCCATATCTGAGACGGACAAGACTGCCAATAATGATCGGTACTCTTACACATTCCACAATATAACCCTTTAACTACATTTCTTTGGATGCCCTGGTTTATTGCAGTTGAAACAGCGCAACTGCTGTTGCTTTTTGATCGATCGATCTTTTGTTATATTCAACTTTTTCGCCGACAGACGGGGAGGAGAAAATTCTGTCTCTTTGCACTCTATCCCTCGGGCCTGTCCCATTAAAATTGTGCTATCTACAGTGGGACATTTAGACCATATTTTTTTTTCAATCAATTTGGCATAAAAGTAATTCTTCGTCTGAAGTAGGTTCAATCTTTTCATCAAGCTATTCACTATCGCATCCGGTACATCGTGCAAGAGCAGGGAAAAATAGATCAGTTTATGAATGTTCTCAATAGAGACATTACTCCCTGTAACTCATTTAGATGTTTTAAATTTTCCTACCCAATCCGCCACTGCGTCAAAAAGTTTTGAACTATGTTCTATGAGGCTATTAGTGCCCTTCCATAGTTTATAAAAAAGACCCGAAGGTCCCTCACCATATCTCCGTGTTCCCTTTGAGCCATAAGCTGTTTTCAAAAATGCTTGCAAATCTGTCCTGGTATGACATTTTGTAAATTGGAAACTCCTGCAACGATGGGAGAGATCTCCCCTATTGAAATCTAGCAAAGCTTTCGCCTCTCTAAATGCCTCTATATCGTCTGATATATTCTTTCCAGCTAAATAATTATTCACTCCTTCAATGAAAATTCGTACAGGTTTTGATAGAACACCATCTACCATCCCTCTGAAAGGACTCACGCCCGCACTCACATTCGTTACGTGATGTAGTAGCGTTGTGGTACTCTTAGTATCCGCCATCTTTCTTTCTTTTTATTCTTTCCGAAAAAGCTTGTCTTTTCTTGTTCTATAAGATTCCCCCACCCAGAATCTCAATTAACGCATCAATGTGATTCTATATACACAAAACCCAATCCAGAAAATTAATACAAATTTTCCCCCAATAATGGATAACAAAAGGCAAACGAGCCCCACGCCCAGTATATCATCCCAAAAAAGCAACAACAACCAAAAATCGGGAGGGAATAAAAAAAAAAAAATGCAAAACGCTCACTAAGTGATCCACCCCGGCGACACCAAGCTCACACACACCAACTCTCTCTCTCTCTCTCTCTCTCTCTCTCTCTCTCTCTCTCAGGGCGTGACTCGCAACAAAAAAACTCTGCTCGAGTAAATTCGCCACAAACATACAAAAGGAATATAAACAACAAAAACAAAAAAGTAAAAAAAAAAATTAAAGATAAAAAGGAGAAAATAAGAAAGAAAGCTTGAAAATACACTCACATATGACTGGAAACCGAATTCGTATAAGCACCGGAAATATGCGTGACCTGTTTACCACACTCGTGAAACACTTTAATACGTCGAAAATTAAACTTTTTCCCTTCACGTTTTAAAACACTGGTTTTCAAGAATCACAAGATGGCTGACACTGACTTAGTCAGAGAGATGTACAGCTTCTCAATGCCCAACCCACTGAATCAGCAAAAAGAGCCCCGAGTTGCCTGTGACATGATTATAACCCCTTTTCCTACCAAAAAAACATCTATGTCTAACTAGTCACCAGTCTCTTTGTTAGCGTACCTACAGCTTATAAAATATATAAAAAGCCTCTTAAACCGCTGCCACCACTCTAACCACTCTTTTATTAAAATTACACAAATTGGAAACCCTTACCCTGTTGTCAATGGTGCCCTCTGTCTGCAAACATGTCATTAGGCTATTAAGATCCGTAAGTACAAAAATATACTATTTATTACCCAAAGCAGATAAATATAAAATAGAACAAAATGGTTAACAAGTCATAGTGACAAAAACCCAAATCTGCCCACAAAGAAAACTAGTAAGTTTTCATTCTACCCTCCTGACTAAGAATTCACTCCCAGATCCAGAATGTCAATAGGTTCATTGTATTAGCCAGGTTAAAGAATCCCTTCTCTAATACCATGGAATAGAACCCATCTTTAAGATGGGGTTTTCTCTCCCGACACCTGGCGTATACCAAACTGACCTCTTTCTTCTCACCAAAAGGAATGTGGCTCTCGCAAGTGCCCTGGTCGATTAGACCTGTAACATCCGTACAAACGAATGTACATACTTGACACACTCCAAGCTGTCTTGACGACAAGATGAGCAAGTCTCCGATTAAAATGCTTACGTATCAAATTCCTTCATCAAGAAAGCGGCCCCTACAGCTCAGTCTGTCTCCAAAACACATGATATGTAATCACCAACATTACACACTTGTAA
>NC_087224.1:2458877-2484675 GCF_015104395.2 Macrobrachium nipponense | reverse complement strand
TTACAAGTGTGTAATGTTAGTAAATTACATATCATGTCTTGCTTGGAGACAGACTGGGCCGTAGGGGCAGCTTTCTTGAATGAAGGAATTTGATACGTAAGCATTTTAATCGGGAGAGTGCTTGTCAAGACAGCTTGGAGTGTGTCAAGTATGTACATCTGTTTGTACGGATGTTACAGGTCTAATCGACCAGGGCACTTCCGAGAGCCACATTCCTTTTGGTGAGAAGACAGAGGTCAGTTTGGTATACGCCAGGTGTCGGGAGAGAAAACCCCATCTTAAAGATGGGTTCTATTCCATGGTATTAGAGACGGGATTCTCTAACCTGATTAATACAATGAACCTATTGACATTCTGGGTCTGGGAGTGAATGCTTAGTCAGGAGGGTAGAATGATAACTTACTAGTTTTCTTTGTGGGAATATTTGGGTTTTTGTCACTATGACTTGTTAATCATTTTGTTCTATTTTATATTCATCTGCTTTGGGTAATAAATAGTATATTTTTGTACTTACGGGATCTTAATAGCCTAATGACATGTTTGCAGACAGAGGGCACCATTGACAACAGGTAAGGGTTTCCAATTTGTGTAGTTTTAATAAAAGGGTGGTTAGACATTCATAGACAATTAAAGTTTATAGAGTCCCGGATTAGACGCAGCAATCATCATTTTTGTTTCTCAACATATTTTCATGAAATCAATCCATTTTCATGTCACGTATACTAAGGAATATGATCATGATTAAGGGTCCATATGATACCTGGATGATGCTAGGAATGACTTGCTAATGATTAGTCACCATTATCTAATAATGTTCATTCAGTGTTCAGTTACAGCTATCAAGTCTAATTATTAATTATTATTGTGTGGTAACAAAAGCACATTGCATGATTTATACAATTATGCAATATCTGTAAAAACTTCAACCCACGCAATTTTGTTACACTCACAGACATGTAAATGCAAATGATAATGTTTATTTGTGATATTTGAGACTGTAAGTGCTGTACAAACAATGCCCTGTGGTACTAGCAATGACAGCAGACATACAGTGAATTGACTTCATAATTCTGCCTCAAATTCAAACAGTGGATCTATTTAATGGTGGGGATGCCCCTCTTATCCTGGAGAGGAAGTATCACGTACGGTATGGGTGCGCCTTCGATCTCAACAGGTACCCGTTTGACACGCAGGTTAGTTATTGGAGTTGGAAATGTCGTAACTGGTCTACCTAATTCACAGCTTTCTGATATTTCTAGTTGACAATGAAATCGCTTTCACGTCTGGGGAAAATACATTGCAGTTTCTTAACTATACTTTTTTTTTCCATCCGTCCATCCGGCTGTAGTGTTTGTGCATGGTAACACTGCGTCCCGGGCTTTAAATAATATCCTATTTCGAGCATTAACAGTGTAATTCGCATTCATTAAATTATTAAAACACTTTTCAGTTGCAAATGTACACCCAGATATCCTTTTATTTACCCTATACACATAGTTGTAAAAACTATTTTAAAGCTCGAGACGCAGTGTTACCATGCGAAAAACACACAGGCGGATGGACAGATGGAAAAAAAAACAGAAGTATAGTGCAGCATCTACAGATACACAACACTGTCTTGTCTGATCTGACAGAGCTGCTCATGGAATTTGAGAGCCAGTTCACCACCAGTTCATACATGGAGTTGTACCAGGTCACGTCCACTTCTCAGGTCGACGCCAGTTGGTGGAATATATGTTGGTTGGGGAAATTTCCATGGAGTCCACAGCCCAGAATTCCAGTTTCAGCGGACTTCAGGTTAGTCTTAGAGTCACAGTGATGCCCACCAGCCCAAGACCTATAGTTAGACTAGTCGTCATTTAAGTAGAATTACACCATGCTTTTACAGTCTATTTAGACTGATAAGGTATGGAGCTATATTGTCATGGTTACAGTATTATTATCTTCATAGATAGTAAAAGTTATGCCGAATAACACGCAATTCTCAACAGGTTCAGCTGATCTTCATACGCCAAAGTGGATATCACCTAGTGGCTACGTACCTGCCAACATCAATCATGATTGTCATCGCTTACCTGTCTTTCTTCTTCGGCGTTGAAGATTTTAACGTGAGTATCCAAAATTATTTTCCTTGAATTTGTTGTATTTATAACATTTTTTAAAAATCTTTTATTAGAGACAATACACAATATTTTACCATATTAACAGTATTACATGCAGAATTTTATCAAAGTCGACTTGAATTTACCTGAAATTAACAATTATTAGGTCATTTACTGAGTAAAACTTAGTTGTAGTCTAACCCATTGGTTCTCAACCAGGGAGGGAATTCCCCTAGAGGGGAATTTCAGAATTTCAGGGGGTTGGGGGGATTGTGACAACAGATTGACAGGTTCAAACTGGCTCTAGGACCACACAGTGGTTTTGACGGAGACCAGACCTCAAAAAATGCAAATAATATAGTTTACCTTGGCAACACACTCCTGAAAGGTGATGAACTATGTATGTCTGATAAGGACAAAGCCAGAGGCAAGTCTCATGGAAGTCCAAAGTAGTTCTGACATACAAATTAATTATTAGAGCTTGTTGAAGCTGAGGTATGAAGGCAGTAAGAATGAGCAGCAATTACTTGCAGGAGGTGGAAGGGAAACTGGTTAAATGCAACTGGTATTCTCTTTAGTTGAAGACGAGCAAAAAATGATGGATTGTGGAACCCTGTAGTACATCTAGGCCTAGGACAGACTCCACACTGCCTTATAAACTGAAAGCTGAATCATTATTTTATTACCGGGGCAGGACCGCATCATGGTATCCCTGACGTCGCTCCTCGTGTTGTCGTCCCTACTGACGCAGACTTCGGAGACGCTCCCGAAGACGTCCTACTTCAAGATGGTCGACATCTGGCTCTTCTTCTGCATCGTCACGATCTTTCACGGTGATCCTCATCCACACGGCTTCCATCTACGTCGACAGGGTGGACCAGGAGGCTGTGGGAAACCTCGCGAAGAATGGCGCCTCGCAGCAGCCTGAGCCAGGGCCAGGGTTTTGTCCTCAGCATCCAGCAAGGGAAAGTCTGATAGTAGCCTGAAAGGAAAAGGTCATAATAAGATTCCAGTTGGGGGGTAACAGAGTCAGGTTACCCCTGCAGGCATCTTGAGTTTTGGCAAAGTCATGGTCCCATTTACAGTTGGCGTTTTCAATATCGTCTACTGGGATTATTTCGCTCTCGAGGTAAATGTATGTTGCACTGAGGGAGAAACACCTGTTTAAATAAAACCACTTACATTATCACACTGTGAAGTGTTGCAATTAAAACACTTCTTTCAAACATTCCCAATGATTATGAAATGTATTTTGAATCATGACTATCTAATTTTTAATAATGCCTAGGCCTTAGGCTTATTGTATAGAGATTAGTTTTCATCTTTAGAATGCATAATTTTCACAATCTTGCAGCCCAGATAAGTAGTAGCAGAATACTTTTTAGTAACAACATTTGTACTAGAAATCACTATGTAGGCACAATTTATCACTTTTCATGTGGGAATAATGGGAAATGTATACACTACACTAAAACTAGGTTGGTTGCGAGAGAGAGAGAGAGAGAGAGAGAGAGAAGAGAGAGAAGAGAGAGAGAGAGAGAGAATGGGGTGGTTATGGTTATCAGTATCCCTGATAAAGCCACACTTCTCTAATCTAAAAAAAGACTTCGTTGTCTCCTTGCCATTAATTAGAATTACCAATTTCTTGAAACTTTTCTGTAATTTTAAAATAAATAGCAATTCAGGAAATATTTATAAAGCACTGTAATGGAAAACGTTATATCATTAACCTAACCCCACAATTATTAAAATAAAGCTTTCAGTGGAATTATATATGTCGTGAATATGGCCTATTCATTGTTATAATCACGGAATTAGGACACACAATGTTTAAGTTCATCCTAATTCGAACGAGTGGATATTCTAATGCAAATATTCTGTTAACCTCCTTGACATCTATCAATCAGTATTTAGTTTCAAACTAAGTTATATTATTAATAGTTCAAGCACTTTAACACAACTGTCTTCAACCTAATTTAAAGAAGTTAATTTCAAAATAATAATTATCAAATTGTTAATATCATTTTTTATTATAATAGCTATGTTTGGTGGATAACAGATTTGCTAAATGAGCTATGTATTATTTCATATCTGATTAGGTTAAGGAGTTTGTGTACTTAGTAACAGGGTGGCTACGTTTTTTAAATATAATTATAATTAAAAATTTAAAAGGCTCGTCTTCATTCTTTAACTATTTCTGTCAAACCTGACGCTCCGTAAACATAAGAGTTGCCAATTATTATTTTTCATAGGCGAACAATTATCCTCTACTTTTTCTTAACATCGAATAAATAATGAAACATTGAAGGAATAAGGCTTCAATCATTTTAGAATTCAGGTTACGGAGAAATAATAACCTTTTTTAAAACTCAGTTTATGGAGAAATAATCGTATTTTTTTATTTAAAGTTCTATCTGTGTAGCTGTACCATCTATGGTCATACGTCTTTCTAGAAAGTAGCAAAGGAAGTATATTATAAAGATTGTAACTTCTGTGACATTTGTGAGATTTTGAATATTTTTTAAAATTATTTCTTTATATACTATTTTAAAGCTTAATGTAAGCTTAAAAACAGCTTATAATTGACAAAATATTGACTTAATTAAATTTTAAAGCTGTTAGGACATTATTGTAATGACAAGCAGTGTTACCAGATCTAGCATAATTTTATGCTTTTAGCATAATTTGAGCGCACTCGTCAATTAGCATAATTTTAGCATAATTCAGGGACATTTGGGATAAAAATAGCATAATTTGAGAAATTAAGAGAAATACCATTGAAATGTTTATTCAGTAATAATAATAAACAAAACAATATCGCTTACGAAATTTAAAATTATTATGTAAAATAATAAGGTCACTGTGGAGTCTTACACGGAACCGTCCTGACCTGAAGTCCTGTACATATCCTGTCCGCTCAGTCAAACTTCAGGAAAGCTGTTCTGACAGATCTCATCCTCGCCTCCCCGGACGCATATTTCCCAAGTCTGGAAGAGAATAGGGATGGGGAAAATTAGGACCAATCAAAGCGCGCGAGCTGATCCATGACGTCACAAGCCACGCCTTTTAGCTCCTACGTCACATATCCATTACTGCCAGTCACGATGATGAAGGAAAACTTCTTAATTTCATAGTTTACGGGTGTGTGACATATCTAAACATAATGCAACACTAATTTAACAACAATATATTCTTTAAATGAGATACACCTTGAAATATATTATGCGTTTACTCTCCTCTTATAAAAATATAATTTTCCATCTCGAATTTCTAATTTATATACGTGAAAATGCATGTTTAAAGCCATTTATAAACAGTTGCGGTAACTCATGGGATGAATCAAACAATATACTGGTCATTATTAGGTCATGAAGAGGAATCAGCTCAGACTGATATAGTCCCTACTATTTACAGGGACACAGTATCAGCTTCATTTATCAAATTACTTCAAGAGCTAATGTGCCCTTCTTAAGGTTAAGGAAACCTACGTTATTGTTTGTTTTAGTGATCTAAGTTAGCCTGCTGTAACTAATATATATAGTTACTTGACAAACTCATCCTGTCAGTAGCTAGCTAATCTCAATAAATAAGGTTGTTATTCAAGGTGTACTTGATAGTTAAGCTGTAGTAAAAAAAAAAATTGCTTTTTTGAAGTGGATTCCGTTTGATGAACTTCCAGATGTCCTTATTATTTTGGTACTTGTCATTCATCGAGTACAATATATTTTTAATTGAAAATTTGCGCTTTTGATTTTTACTTTTCATATAGTGTACAAATAAATAAAAGTGGTAATATAAATTAGATTTCAACATTTTTAGCAAGCCCTTACATGATTTTTGCTTTAAATTTACTGTGTACACAGAAAAACACTAATTATTTTAATTCATTTAATATATTTAGCAAACCCTTCGAAATTGTCATTCACTGTGTAAAAATAATTTTATGGAGTTACAGTAGACTTCTTACTGAGCTGAAGCTGAACTAGAGCAGAATGATGCATAAATTTACTAGAATATAATATATATATATATATATATATATATATATATATATATATATATATATATATAAATATATGTTGAGTTCATTTTGACAGGTGTGGTTATAAGGAGATAAATGAGAACTCGGTCCTGGGACAGGAGTTTATTCCAACGTTTCAACCAACCACTGAGGTCTCCTTCAGGGAACTGACAAAGTACAGGTTGTAGCAAGTATATATACAAACAAAATCATATTCTCTAGGCTTGCAATAATGCTTTAATCTTCTTACCATATCCCACACTGTACAGTACAGGTCCTTTGGGGCTAAAACGGACTTAATAATGAGCTCAAATAAAACAAACTGCATTGAAATAAAATATAGGTAAATATTCAGTTTCTTCTTTACATATTTTTAACACAAGAATACTTTAGGGATGAGCTCCCAATAATGAAAGTCAAGTAAAACAAACTGCATTGAAATACATAATAAATAGGTAAATGTTCGGTTTTTTATATATATATATATTTTTAACTCACAAGAAGTACTTGAGGGATGAGAAAAAAGTATAAAGCACAGCCCATCACATAACATTTTAGCAGCAGTTCAACTTACTTCAGTGCCCTCTGGCTCAGTGACCACTGCCCATGTGACTTAGCATTTGCAACATTGCACTGTACATTCCGAGCAAGGTTACGGGACGCTTTGGGTTGGATGACAGAACTGATGCTGGTCGACGTCCTTTACCGATGGGGGCTGCTCCTCTAGGCATTCCTGGGGATCATCTTGCTAATTGTAGCTGGTTGGCAAGGAATCTTGCCACGACCAGCTCCACTATAAGTCATCGATGAGCCTGCACAATTCAGCGAGTTGTTCAGCTGATTTGTAGTTTTAACTGAACGTATTCGCCGAAGGAATTTCTGCAGGGCCACTTCAGTTTCTGAATTACCATACTGCGCAGTTGTTTCAACTAATGCCTCGGCTACTACTTTTGATTTAGCTATTAGGTCACTCGTGTCGTCAGCAATATTTTCATTGGTATTTTCTAACTCTCTTGCATTGGTTTCCATCCTTTTATTTGTTCTATTTCCTCCATTGCTTTCCTCTTCATTGTCTTCTACCCCATTCAAACCTTTAAGAAAACTTTCTTTCAGAGTTTTTTCTGCACCAACAGCTAGGGCTGGGGCTGCCAATGTTCTATTTCCTCCATGCTTTCATCTTCATTGTCTTTTACCTCATTCAAACCTTTAAAAAACTTTCCTTCGGGGCTTTTTCTGGACCAACAGCTAGGGCTGCCAATGACTGCCGACTGCTACTGGTCATCACAAACATTTGGGGCACTGCAGTCATACTGTAGTCTGCACCTGCAATCTGATGCTTGCAGGTCGCCCCATCTTGCCCTTTCACGCATGTGCACATGCCGATGGTGAGGTCTACTTCATGTACCTGTGTTTGATCAGACTGGCTTTGCATATAGCCCACCACCAAAGGACTTAACTGCAACAACTGCTATCTTGTCAACAGTGATGGATTTCACCCGTTGTCGGCCCAATGCTACATCCACCAACCTGTGCCTCGTGTAGTAATAAAAAAATCTCCACCATGAAGACCATCAGCTTTTGTGTAGGTGTTGAGGCCTTGCATCTGAAATGATGGTAAAAAATATTATCTAATACATAGTGGGTCTGAAGACATTACAAAGAATGTAGCAAAAAACATGTTTTATGATGCCTCTATAGTTTCCTGAAGTTACAGCTCCAACTTTTCTGCACCATAAATTGAATTACATTTTTAGGCACCTTTAAGTGAAGTTTTGGCTGTTGATGGATGTTTTTTGTCTTATGGGGGAAATTATGAATTTCATAAAATTTTTCTTACGTGTACCATATATTTTTTGGTAATTAATTCACCCCCTTACCTATTGAGCACTGTATCCTTAATTATGGACATTGTTGACTGCATAATAATTAGTGTGGTGCCCACGCAAAATCACTCCAGCTCGGAAAGCGATTGCCCATTCTTCTCTCCTTTGTACCAGGGTGGTTAGATAACTGAAAAAAACAGTACATTCAGGAAACTAAGAAAAGGAAAAAATAAGTTCAATTATACTTATAATTGGTGACCTCTCTTTATATTGTAGGATAATTAATTAAACATGAAAATAAATAAAAAGTACTTTAAGTACGTACCTTCTAAATTTGGGGTTATTTCTCTAGAAGAGAATTGGCTTCAGCATTCTTCCACAATTCGCCAAATTCATCCCTTGACTTTGCATATACAGGAACTTCATCATACCCATAAGCTCTTTGCCGATGTAGTTTATGGATGCCATGCCTGGAATCAAGGAGCCAGCGCCATACTTGTTGTAGGATGTGAAATATGCGGAGGAAGAGCTTTGATTTAGGCCATGTGGCTGCCAAAGCCTTTCTTTCTGTTCCACAGTTGTCGGTCATAAAACACTGCGATAGATGGCGCTCCCACCCAGTGTGCCTCTTCGACCATGCCAAAACGGGGCCTGTCAGGCACAAAATAAGAAAAATTCATGATAACAATTCATAACCAATTGTTTCATCAGTAAATAAGCATGTATAATACATATCCAAGAATTACAAACAAAAGCAGCCCAGTATACAGTATACTAACCTTTAGTCACAGTTGCTCCATCTTGAGAAGATGTGAAAACTAAAGCTAATGGAACTGCACCAGCTGGTCCTGCACACAAGAATGGGATGATGACTGTGTTAAGTTGGTCATCACAGCTTGTGGCATCAACAAATACCACCTCCCCAGCTTCTTTAAGTTGCCTGTGGGCCCTCATCATAAAAGGTGTTATCAAAATCATGCAGAAGCTGCCTTGAGAATGTTCAATTCTCAGAATGATTTCAGGGTTGTTCTCTGCGTACTTCTGTATGGCATCAAACATGGTTGGCGTATTTGTAGGCCACCATGCTTCCTCTTCCGCCACACATCAAACATATACTGAATTGCTCTCTTTGATGGATTTATAGCATGATGAGCTTGGCCACACAGGTCCATCTTCAGGACATGATGCCGATGTGCCTGAGCTGGTGCAGACCTGTAATACAATTATATAATTATTGTTTGTATAGCATTAAATACAGTCTATTAGCTTATGATTCCCATGCCTCATGCAACATATTGCCTGTGCTAGACAAAGTTAGTTGATTAATTAGATATTGTCTATCTTTGACAGAAACCAGTTTTTTCATCCAGTTCTTGATAAAAAAAAAAAAAAAAGAAAAAAAAAAAGTTGGATTCATAGTAGTTAATGCATGCATACAAGGAGGCCAATTAGAATATGCTCTTTACTTCTTCTGCTGACATGCTTATAAATAATATCGTATGGTATCATACCCAGCTTTTATCCAGTGTTAACTGTATATATTGTAACTTAATATGTAGTAATTCATGTATAGGTTCATTCTTAAAATATTGTAACTTACTATGAGTAATTCATGTATAGGTTCATCCTTAAACTATTGTAACTTTAATATGTAGTAATTCATGTATAGGTTCATCCTTAAAATATTGCAACTTTAATATGTAGTAATTCATGTATAGGTTCATCCTTAATATTATTCCTTATTTATAGTATACTCAGTCATCATCAGACAGTCCATCTTGGAGGTACCTACATATGATGCCGAAGTGTCTGCACTGGTGTAGTGCCTGTAATACATGCACATAATTATTATATGTACATTTTTATGTGCATTAAAAGAAAGTATGATTTTTGTTTATTTACTTTTTAAAGTAATCAATTATAATACCTGTAAAACCAAAAATTATTCAACTTGAATAACTAGATAATGTATTGAAAGACATTATCTAGTTTTTTCAGTGTTCATCTGTGCTTTATTAAACATTATATCAATATTTTCAGTTGGTCTTTCAAGAATTTAAATAATAATGTTTTACAATACCTTGCCCGAAGTACTGCTCAAACACCACCTTCGTACTTGCTGATACTCTCAGCTCGTTAGCGGACCTTCCGCTACTTCAGTCGAGTGGTTGTGTTGCCCACGGACCTCAACTGAAAATGGAAAACTTTTAATGTGTTTGGAGACATCCATTTTTGACCATGCATCTATAAACAGGGTATAAATGATATTGTAAATTACTGGTAGGTTCGTTCAGTTACTGCACATATACTATTCATGTGATGTAACTAATTCATAATTAATAGTGGAAAACAAATTTTAATTCCTAATGCTTCAATGAGTGTTAAGGGGGTCATCCATATTTTTGAGCATTTTTTTTCCTCAAATGGAAGTTATTGGAAATAGACTTCCTAATTGTTCAATAATTAATATACATATTTTTATCATTCTGTTTGCATTACAATTTTCAGTTTTTTTAATAACTTGTCTTTTTTTTATAACATCATTAAAAATATATTTTAAATAATTCATTAATATGCCCTTTTTGTCAGCATTGGCAGCATATCTAAATTCAATTTTTTTCCCCCCTGCAAAGAATTGCTGTACGTAAAACAAATGAAAAACATTCCATTTATTAACGACTGTCATTTTTAGTTTTTATATTTCCATAAGTAATACTCTTTATGTGCATAAGCTGCCAAGAATTTTTTTCTGTAGATTACATACCCGCGGACGGTGCCTACAGCTCCTTAACTACTGACCTGAAACTGAAACGGAACCATTAATTGGTGATTACTTCACAATCGTCATTACTTGTCTCTTTAGGCCTACTACACCTACGGGGCCCTAGGGGGAATATTTGATTTTTTTCCGTCCTTTTTTTTTTTTTCTTTTTTCGTTTTTTTTCGTACTTTTATTTAACTTTGACACTTGTTGATGACCTTATGATGAGAAATTGACCTCTCTATTGCTTCATAGGGGGATTATTGACCCAAAGTTGACCTAGAAAATTACTGAAGCCACCTTATGGGGATAAATAATACTGAAGACCTTATGGGAGAAATTCACTTCTCCATTGTTTCAGTGTTAGTTCCAATTAAATCACTGTGGCCTTACTCCTGGACATTTACCCAGTGAGGATATCACATAGGCTAGGTATGTGCTCAAACCCTAACATGATTTATCTACATACCTAGTACTAGGCTACCTAGTATTGAACTGTAGTGAAATAAAGGGAGACTCATCAATATTAGCAAATGACAGTTTCTTCTTGAATAAAATCAACCACACCTATTTTTGCCCCACGCACCATGACTGTTTTAGGATATGGAAGCCCATGGGTTTCCATTGGAGTCCAAGTACCTGGGTAGTATGTATAGCCTACTTAACACTTAGGATTACCCCCTGTCCTATATGCTGTAGTTATAAATACTACTATACCTATATTTAATACAAAATATAAATATTTACCCTGTTGCAAATTTCTTTAATCCTTTGTGTTTTACACCGTGATGGCACAGCAAACTTTGGTGAAATCGTTTTTTTTCGCCTCCAATAGGGTACAATTTATAAGAATTAAGCACTGATTATTTTTTTACACAAAAAATGTCTTTCCACTGCTTGAATTCTTCTCTGCACTAGACATTAGTTCTAAGTTTTACACGGTCTTGTTCGTATCTAATGTCAACATTTTTAAAGCCGTCACTTTGATAATCCAAAATTAAATTTATCTTGATAGCAGTCCGTACTGTGGAGCGAAGTTTTTGGCCTCCTGTTTGTAGTCTGTAATGCTAATTACAGGTCATATACCATCATTTTTACCATACCATAATTTTTACTATATTGTATATTGTTTGTTTCATCTCATGAGTTATCACAACTTTGTATAAATTGCTTTAAACATGCATTTTCAAGTACATCATTTGGAAAATTGGGATGAAAATATTATTTATGCAGTAAATCTCGAGTTCGCAAGCAGGAATTAACGGGCTTTGACCACTATTACCAAGTGGAGGGAAGACAATAACTCATCATATATTTCACGGTATATCTTATTTAATGAATATATTGTTGTTAAATTAGTGTTGCATTATATTTAGATATATCTGACTAAAATGCATATGCCATACAACCCGTAAACTGTGAAATTAGAAAGTTTTTCTTCGTCATCGTGACTGGCAGTAATGGATATGCGACGTAGAAGCTAAAAGGCGTGGCTTGTGACGTCATGGATCAGCTCCACGCGCTTTGATTGGTCCTAATTTTGCCCATCCCTATTCTCTTCCAGACTTGGGAAATATGCGGCCCGCTCGTGTGGACAGGCCTTTAAGGTGCGTCCACTCGGTCAAACAATGTCCGACGGACAAACATTGTTACCAATTAACAATTATCTGCCGGTCTTTGCCTTATGAGCAGAGTAAAAACAGTGATATACAACCTCATCTGGTACCACTGTTTCTTGGCAGATATACTTCCCTTGTTTCAACGCTTAGGACGTCATCCTGCTTTGCCTATGATATGGTAACAATGTCTGTCCATTGGACATTGTTCGACCATGTGGACGCACCTTTACAGGCACACTTGACGGGCGAACTGTCAAAATTGCCTGATGGGTCTTGTAGCAAAATCACCAAGGTGGTGCCCGATGGCTTGATCTTCGACCCTGGCAGACGTGCGTTAACCATATACATTTCTTTTACCAAGCCATTTTTTGCACCATATTCTCTTCTATTTCTTCTTTTTCATCACACACAAAGCAATTATCATGCTACACAATATTTTCTTTGCGGTAGGCACCATGTTTATCACACCGCACTGAACACACTACTGACATCGTCGGGTACGCCCACCCCTCCATTGCCTCACCCGTGTGGACAACATTTACAGGTATGCCCGCCAACCCCGGAGCACGCCGATCAGGCCCGCTCGTGTGGACAGGCCTTTAGTTTACACACTTTTTGTTCAGTCACGTTATGAGTATTCTCAAACTGCTAGAGGAGCGCCTCTGTGGTGTGGTCATTATTGTGTTGGCATGAAACCTGTGGCCGCGAGTTCGATTCTCGGCCATTCCATTGAGAAGTGTGAAAGGTTGTGTATTTCTGGTGATAGAAATTCACTTTGCTTGGTTCGGAAGTCGCGTTAAGCCGCTGGTCCCGTTGCTGAATAACCACTGGTTCCATGCAACGTAAAAGCACCATACAAACAAACAAACTAGTTCCATGCAATGTAAATAAACCATACAAACAACTACTAGAGGTAATTAAATGCTCTAACCTGAGTACTAATGAATATGATGTCAATTTGATATATTACATGGTTTACTTTCAAAGATATTTTGTAGTCATGTCATATGTTGCTTTGTAATAAATGATTAAATAGAACCACAGCTAATCTATATTTTATTTCAAACCAAAGTTTTTTTTTCATTGGAGCCAACACTGCAATGACCCAAGAAGGCCATTTAGTTTTCTCAGCATAAGTTAAACAATCGGATGTCTGAAATCAAAAGTGTCATTTTCTTTTGATTTCCAAGTTAATTGCCAAATTAAGAAAAGTTGCTTTCCTTGGGTTTTTCCATAATCATTCCCATTTTCTGTGGCACTGCGGAAGTACTCAAGTCGTTGCCAAAGAAAACGTTTAAATACACGAGAACTCCAAAATGAAAATGGGTAAGGCTACCAGTGAAACTATAGCCTTATGTTACGTACGTTCTCTCTTATGACCAGTTATTTCATAGAAAATGTTTATTAATAGTTTGTTTTTATGGAATATGGAAGTCTTGACCAATAGAATTTACCACAAGAGTTGATGTATGGAAGTCAGACCTGAATTTATTTCTTCTCTGAAACAATTCTTCTTCTTTGAGACAGAGACTATTCACGTTGATAAAATCTATGGAGTCTAAACACAAATTTAGACATTTCCCCAGTTTTCTTTTATATTTCCTCATATTTCTTATAGACTTCCTATAGAAAACGAGTCTTCTATTCAAGGACAGAAAACCGAGGCATATTCAAAAAGACACTGACTACAGTACTCCAGGATGCGTTGGCGATTGCAATTTTAACACTACGGCTGACAGAAAGATTTACTTAAAGAGCTCTACAGGATAATTTACTCGTGAACGTTACTGGAGAAGGGTATTTGATCTTGATTTTCATTGCTGTTCTTATGGAAAACTGACAATCTTTAAAAATGGCATTAACTGAAAATTACTTATGTATAGTTTCGGCAGCTTCTAGTACTTTGACCATCAAAATTTCGCATTAAATTGCCAATAATGACGACAAGATCCAAGTCTCAATTTTGCCACCAGCATCGGAAATTTGGTGCAAAGTTTGAAGGAAAGAAACTTAAGAGCTGTCAGAATTGCACCCAATGTGAACCCATTAAAAACAATTATATATAAGATCTTCAAACTGTAATTAATTAATCATGGGTTGAATTTCTTTAAAATGTCACTAGTTCACTGAATTCACAAGGCTTTATTATACTGAAATTGATTTTGAATACCCGTGCACGGAAACATATTAATCATTGATCAATTGCAAGAAGTTATAAGTTAAAATTACTTACTTCCAACCTTTAAAGGGTTATATACTTACATTTTAAATTATTTATTCGGAAAGTATGAATATTCATCTGTAAACTCAGATGCCTTTCTGAAAATACTGATAGAAACTTAACTCATCCTCCAGCCTTACTTACAACAATAGTATTAGTTAATTCTAGACACATGTAGATCCCCCAAAAGCAGACAAGTGACCTAGACATCTTAAACAGTCTCATAAGGCTAACGAAACCATCGCCTGTAAGGCCCCGTCCACACGGTCGAGCTTTGGTCGACGAACTTTGTCCGATGTGACGTCAGAAGCGGAGAAACAGCGGGAAAAGTCAGAACTTTACCCCAACCGCAGTTTTTTCTCCGCTTCGCTTCTGACGTCACATCGGACAAAGTTTGTCGACCAAAGCTCGACCGTGTGGACGGGGCCTAAGTGATTGAGTCAGGTAAATAGTAAGAGACTTGCAAAACTAATGTCCTCCTTCCTTGAGTTCTTCCTCCCCCTGCAGGACAGCAGGTCGGACTAACGTCAACCTTGACCGTACACTTGGACCACCAAGCCGAATTTTAGGTTCTGTGAGTGATACACCTTACAAGATCCATTCCATTGCCAGTCAATTAGACTTCTGTCCAGCATATCTGTATATTTCTGGCGTTTCACAAATGATATCCTTTCAAATTTGTCACCTTCCAGTTTTATAAGACTGTGAACACTGTCATAGAGAGTAATGTTCTGCATATTTGAAGTCTTTTTGGTGTTTTACAAATGATATCCTCTCAAATTTGTCAACTTCCAATTTTTAAAAGGCTGTGAAAACTTCATATACAACCAAGCGTATGAGAGAGAGAGAGAGTGTGTGTGTGTGTTTTTTTTTTTGGGGGGGGGCAGTTTACAAAGTATATCAGATTTGTTGAAGCAGAGAAAACCTTCAGAGCTAGTAGTTTATCAGAAAAATAAATCTCTGAAAACTCTACCACACTCTCCAGGCAAAAATTCACAATCAACAAGACTTCTACAGAAATCTAACATACCAACATATCTCTGTGCTTAAAATACAATATTAGAGATTACAAATCTTCTAAAAGCACATCCCTGTTCGTTAGAAATTCAATGTAAAATCAGACAAAGTAGGTCTACCTAAAAAAATCTCTCAGAATAACTAGATAAAAAATAACTTTCTAGGCAAATAGAAAAAAATCCAGGAAGGAAATTAAAGACGCATCATGTGTCAGACTTCCTGAGAACGAGGAAAAACACCTGAACCACCAGACCTTCTTTGGGAAAGATTTTCACAGACCAAAGCTGAACCTTCTTAGCCACTAAGTGAACTGACAATATCAAGCAAAGAGTACATGAAAACTAACGTCCTAAGGAAAAGTTTTCTTGAACAAGACTTTCTAGAAGGAAGTGTCACATACTACAGAGCTTTCCTGAAGACTGGAGTATCAAAATCAAGAGACTGTCTGATATCACAAGATGGTTTAAAAAAGGAAAAAAGAATAAAACTGGCACCTCAGTATAGACTTTCTCTCACAGTAGACTGGGTTCTCTCAGGGTCCTTCAAATATACCCTGAGTTGCCTTGGAGTCCTACAGCCACTGCTTCCAGATTGAAGTATGGTCTGCTTCTTATCAAGACACTGGTTTTCTATTAATTACTGCTCAAGAGCTAAAACATTTGTCAGCTTAATCACAGAAGAAAAAATAATTTTCACAGACCAACTGACCTCCTGGAGGCACAACGTGTACAGTACAGTACCACAAACTAACAGTCTTCCTGAATGCAAAGAAATATAGAATTTTTAGCCAAAAGACCAAGTGTTGGGACATATGAGGGCATTCAAGCACTGAAATGGAAACTGACAGTAAATTTGAAAGGTGTAACAGAAGGAAAACCCGCACAGGGTGGAAAGTAAGAATAAAGAGAATATGAATGGAGATACAGTAAAAGGAATGAAAGAGGTTGCTGCAAAGAACCTCAAGTAAAGCCTACAGTGCACTGACATTACTACCCCGTATGGGATTCCTAAATGTGAAAATATAAATCTAGCAAAGTTCAGTTATGGGCACAAAAAAAAAACTTTCTAAAGGTACGGACATAGAAAACACTGAGAAAGATTGTAGGGAAAAATGTGACACCAAAGACTTTCTGTATTCAAAACTACAACAAAATAAGTTTCCAAAAGTTACACTTTCCAAGGGCTAATGTATCATGAAACCAACCAGCAGGTCCCTACTGAAAAAGTATCCATACTTGCCAGATTTCTTGCAAGCACAATAAAAACTTAAAACAGTTTCAGATGCCAAGAGTATTAAAAACCAACGGATCTGTGAACAAGTGTGATAAAATCTCTGTGACTGACTGTCCAAAAATTATAACAAACGCCTGGATTGTTTGCAAAGGTATAAACAACAAAAATACCGTCTCAGACAAAAGCTTGAAAAACTAAGTATTTCTGTAAGTTGGGCAAGACAATAGACAAAAAGGTTAACAGACAGACATCCTGAAGATAAATTTAACATATTTTGCGTTTAAATTGCACCAAACAAACATACATTACGTTGGTAAAAGAATAACGAGTCTTAACAGACACTGTGGGCAAATGTATAATCTTAAGAGAGAGTGTGAGCAAAAGTATGAGACTCTAACAGACACTTTGGGAAAAGGTATCATCTTACAGACTGTGGACAAAATTAAGACAATCTGACAGACTCTGAGCACAAAGCATGACATTCTGACAGACACTGTGGACAAAAGTATAATCTTAGAGACTCTGTGGGCAAAAGTATGACAGACTGACATACTAAAAAAGCAGATTTCCTACAGGCAATATGAACCTAATAATAAATCTTTGAAAGCAAAAGTATAACCAACTAACAGAAATTCTACATGCAAGGTCAAAACCTATAGATTAACTTCGTGCATAAATATCACAAAACAGATTTTTTGTCAAATGTTTCAAGAACAAATTTCCTGAATGCAAAATACCAGAGAATACCACCATAGAATACCAAAGTTCTGAAACGCCACAGTATCTCAACCTAACATCCCTGAAAAGTATAAATATCAGACAAACAAAACTTTGAAATCAAAGCATTTATGAACTGGCAAGCATTCTGAAGGCACAAGTATTACAAAGTGTAATACTTAACAAGACTTTTTACACCAGAATCAAGTACAAGATCTCTCTGAAACAAAAGCTACCTGAAATATCAAAATTCTTAAGTTTAAAACCAAGACATTTGAGATTCAAAGCTGTCACTGAGCACTTTACAATTCTATATGATCACGAATAAACATTTCCTGATCAAAATATTTTTTAAAATAAAACATTAGTTCCTGATCAAAATGTTTTTTTAAGTAAAATATCAAAGGAAAACAGATTCCGGATATAAGGCCACATGTTTCCCAACTCCGCTACCACCATTTCTGTGTTGCCAACTCCACTCTCAAACTAATTTGTGAATATCAAACTCCTATGTCACGAACTTGAACACTGAAAACCTAACTCGTGTTGCTCAAGGATTTTGGGATACTGAATTATAACCGTAACGTAATTTAAGAATACCAAACTAAACTGTCATGAATCGAGTTCTGATTATCAAAATCAGTGCAACCGACTCACATCAGAAAACCAAACAACCAGCTTACATCATGATGAGCAGGTTCTGCCTAACAATCAGGCTAACTATCATGAACCAACTAAAGAAAGCGAATGAAATTCATACTACAAAATTTTTAACTGAATCAAAATCCCACCATGATCTACATTTTACAGCCACAAAAATTTATCAAGACTTATTCTGTACACAAAATTTCCTATCGCAAACTATAAACACGGCCACAATTCTTTATCATTAACTTTCAAAAACCAGCCTATGGCCATTAACACCATTCTGTTAAGGGCCAAACTTCAATATTAAATTCTCTTCTTATAAAACAATACTGTCGTGAAAGGGCATTATATCTGAAAGCGCCATGAACATAAGACCTAATCAGAGGTTCAAAGACAGCCATGTAGAGGACAGCCTGAATATCAGCTCAAGATCTTGAGTAACCTTCTTTAATATTATTACCAAATAAATAAAATATTTGGTTAGTATTAATGTCAATCTCGGTAACTTCCGAGTATCAAAACCTAGTAAACCTTGAAGTAAACCCAATAACATCTTGAGAGATACACTGAAATTCCCCATCTTACATTATGATCCTCTTTTGAAATAAGCTGCCCAAGATCAGAAATAGCAGAACTATTTGCTATGTACACCAAGCCAAATGAATTCCAAAGCTACCATGTCTCCTGTAGACCTGCCAGGACCATATTGTAGATAAGGAAAGGCTATATACCGGTTCTACATCCCAGAAAAGTTGACTTGAGCACCTAAAAATACCTTCAGTATTCACTTCGTGCCAAGATGTTCCTCACAACAGCACTGTGAGCTATATACTCAAATTTCTAACACAGGTTCATTCAAAACTGTAACACCTCCACGGCTTACAAACCTCCACAGAAATTCCGATAATACCTAGAACCATTTAATCATCATAAACTGAACATCCCAAGTAGTACTGAAGGTTTGGTTAACTCTGTAAGGAATGGGTAATTAAATTCTCTACCCGCTATGTCAGCAACACTTTACCAAGCTTTTGCTGGTAGTCATTTCATATCAATGAGGTCTCTTAGGCCCCGTCCACACGGTGGAGCTTTGGTCGACGAACTTTGTCCGATGTGACGTCAGAGGCGGAGACACAGCGAGAAAAGTCAGGACTTTGCCGCGGTTTCTCCGCTTCTGACGTCACATCGAACAAAGTTAGTCGAGCAAAGCTCGGCCGTGTGGACGGGGCCTTAGTTGGGAATGTAACCTAAGAGTGAAACTATTACCTTATCCTCTTAAATATACGAAATGTTATTTAAATCAGTTTTGGCATTCACTGGCATTTGGATATTGGTCCCTTTTGCAAGATATTTGCCAACAACATCATTTTTGCAGTATATTAAAACCTATATACTTGTCTTTTAAGACTATTTACAGTATAGTAGAAACCTATATACATTTCTTGTTAGACTAGTCAAGTGTCTGTTCATGCTAGGACATAAAACTTTACACAATATTCATATTGAAAAACTCGTTTTCATCCAATCACTGGATCTGTAAGGCTCCCAACCACATACTTCTAGAATTGGCCATTGTGGTATTTATCCCTCCTTTATGTTAAGTACATGAATGAAATGTTAGCCTAAGACCAAAAGATACCCAAGCCCCAAGCTGGTACCACCTTTCGAAAGGAATACATGTGTCCAAAGTATAACTAAAAGTTATGTTATAAGTTCGACCAAAGGAATAGCATTTTTGTTCCTTAGTAAATTTATTAAATCGACTTTAACTTAAGACATCTGGCAGCTTACAGATTATATTCAACTTCAACGCTAATCACTAATCTTAATTACCGTATTTATGTAAACAAACATGAAAATGTAATAAAATCAAATTTGTTTTTAGTAAAAACTGTAAATTCTGACGGATAAATGAAGCTGTCTAGCCTAGTATATGACTCTCCAAGTTATAATTTTCTATATATCAGAAAATTTATGCCAAACTGGTCACAAAACAGTAATTGAGAGACTGGAACCTAACAACTTCCAAAATGAGACAATTCAAAACAAAAATAACCACCTATATGACAATTTGTCTCAAAGAATATCAAGTCATTCATATAGAATATCTACACGTCTAACTTTACATAGCAATTTGTGTCAAACACCAAACATGTTAAACCAATTTTACATATGAACAGTGAAGACAAAATATCGAGTAACCTTATCAACAAGTACTGAAATATGCAGTAAATGTATCCAAAATGGCTAAACACGTTCACATAGATAGTACACATTGTCACAAAGTGTCTTTTGCAAACTTTTAACTTTTTCTAGATTTTCTGTGATAACAATGTAAGACTCATTTTCTGTAAAAAGACCTGGGAGAAAATCCTTTGAGATCTCACACACACAAAAAAAAAAAAAAAAAAAAAAAAAAAAAAAAAAAAAAAAAAAAAACGAAAAAAGAATGTCAAACATTTATGTATAAACTCATTTTCTCAAACATGTTGCTCTGCTCAAGAGAAAATGAAATTCTTCCATTTTTGGGGCCACAAACATCTGTGGTTATCAATGCCATATTCCATAAACTACAACTTAAATAAAAATTTGTCAAGAACTGTTTGTTACAGCCGTAAGATTTATTAAACTTGAGACATCTCAGCAATAACCTCACCAATCCCCATTAGTCCTCCCTGTGCATTAAACCGTTTTCTTTGACAGTTAAAGACTTTTAAGTTCTTCTGCAATACAACAGAAAATGGGAATACATCTTGATTCAGTCTCAACAGAAACCTGACACCTTGATTGGCTACCTCTTGCTGAGATAACTAAAAACCCTCCTTGGGTCATTGCAGTGCTGACTCCAAGTCCTTTTTAATTCAAATAATTCCAGTTTTTTTTTTTATCAACAATACACTGTATTTTTAAGAACTTCTGTATTTCAGCTAGTCCCTGTCACAATGAATAGTGAATATTTTCATAAAACTGTAATAGTTATGAATGTTTAAAGTCACTGCTCTACGTAGTCCTCACTTTGTCTTCAACTGTACTGTAGTATAGGCAATGAACCTAAAAATCATGACACCATAAAAACACTCACTGCACAAAGTATTAACTGCAAATTAATGAATAACTCTTTAAAATTTACTTAAAATAACATTTAAGTAACAAAATCTTAAGTTTTACAAGTTTCACAGACTAACCATCAATAAAATTGACCGAGAAAAACGTTTCAAGTGACAAAGTCACTAATAAATTTACGATTCAGGTCTTTCAACAATTTCATATCCTCCCAACCAAAGACCCAAATATCTAATTGTAGAATAACTGACCACCTAAGAGTATCACGATTGAATCCTATGTGCCTTTGAAAGCATAAGCTAAAGTATATTGCTTCAAAAAAGCATGACAAAATAGTGCCTCAGAGAATTATGTAGAGACTTCAAAAGAGCACAAAATGCATAGGGGTGCTTCAATCAAGCAGAAAATAAAATGTTGGTAAGAGCATTACCTGTGAAGGAAACTTGAAATGGAGCAGTGTACAGGGCTAATTCAGCATGAAAAAAGGATAGAGAGAGAGAGAGAGAGAGACCTTACCTTACAGACTTTACAGTTCGTTCGGGTTGCCCCAGGTCCCTCAGTGTGAGGCGCCTCTAATGTCTACCAGAGAGTTGCTAGTACATCTTCCGGTATATTTTTGCATCTTCCAATCTTGGATGGTCTGGGATGCAGTTTAGATATTTGTCGAGCTTATTCTTAAACACATCTACGCTCACTCCTGATATATTCCTCAGATGAGCTGGCAACACATTGAATAGATGCTGCATTATCGATGCTGGTGCGTAGTGGATTAATGTCCTGTGTGCTTTCCTTATTTTTCCTGGTATAGTTTTGGGCACTATTAATCTACCTCTGCTTGCTCTTTCTGATATTTTTAGTTCCATGATATTTTCTGCTATTCCTTCTATCTGTTTCCATGCCTGAATTATCATGTAGCGTTCTCTTCTCCTTTCTAGACTATATAATTTTAAGGATTGTAGTCTTTCCCAGTAGTCAAGGTCTTTAACTTCTTCTATTCTAGCTGTAAAGGACCTTTGTAAACTCTCTATTTGTGCAATATCCTTTTGATAGTGTGGGTACCATATCATATTGCAATATTCAAGTGGACTACGAACATATGTTTTATAAAGCATAATCATGTGTTCAGCTTTTCTTGTTTTGAAGTGCCGTAGCAACATTCCCATTTTTGCTTTACATTTTGCCAACAGAATTGCTATTTGATCATTGCATAACATGTTCCTATTCATCATCACACCAAGGTCTTTAACTGCTTCCTTATTTGTGATTGTCTCATTATTAGGTCCCCTATATGCATTTAGCTTTCTTTCTCTATCTCCATAATTTATTGATTCAAATTGATCAGAGTTAAATACCATCCTATTTACCTCTGCCCAATCATATACTTTGTTAAGGTCTCTTTGTAGAGCGTTCCTATCTTCATCACAAGTAATTTCTCTACTTATTCTTGTGTCATCTGCGAAACTACTCACTACCGAATCCTTAACATTACTGTCTATGTCTTCAATCATAATAACAAACAGTATTGCAGCTAACACCGTACCTTGTGGCACACCGGATATTACCTTGGCTTCATCCGATTTCTCGTCGTTTGCAATAACTATCTGTTTTCTGTTGTGTAAAAATTCTTTTAACCATCTTCCTACTTTATCCACGATATTGTGTTTTCTAATTTTCTTCGCTAATATATTATGGTCTACTTTGTCAAAAGCTTTTGCAAAGTCTAGATAAACCACATCTGTTTCATTTCCGCTTTTCATATTTTTGAATATGTTCTCCTGGTGGACTAACAGTTGGGTTTGTGTACTTTTTCCGGTACGAAACCATGTGTCCTTTATTAAACAAATTATTTTTTATTGAATGTTTCATAATATTTTTCTTCATTACCCTTTCATACACTTTCATAATATGTGATGCTAGACTCACAGGCCTATAATTACTTGCCTCTAGTCTTGATCCACTTTTGAAAGTAGGGGTAATATATGCTAATTTGTGCTCATCATAAATTTTGCCTGTATCTACACTTTGTCTTAATAATATTGCAAGTGGCTTTGCGATAGAATGAACTACTTTCTTTAACAAAATAGCAGGCACTCCATCAGGCCCTGCTGCAGCTCCATTTTTAATTTCATTAATAGCCTGCACAATATCAGCTTCATTAATATCTATGTCAGCTAAATATTCACTATTTTCATCCCTTACTTCTATATCATTGTCTTCATTATCTATTCTAGGGGTGAATTCTCTCTTATATCGTTCTGCCAATATGTTGCAAATTTCCTTTTTTTCATTCGTTAATCTCCCTTCAATTCTTAGAGGGCATATTTCTATTCTTCTTTTATTCATCTTCTTCGCATATGAGTATAATAGTTTGGGGTTTTGCTTGATATTTATTAGGGTTTTTTCTTCCAAGTCCCGTTTTTCATTTTCTTTTGATTGTATAATCTTTTGTTCTGCATTTTCTATCTTACTTTTTAGTTCTATAACTTTCCATGCATTTTTTTTCTTTTGCAAGACCTTTTTTCCACTTTCTGATTTTCTTGGTATGCATGACTGATGTTTACTTTTCTTCTTCGGTATATATTTATCCACTATTTTCTCTAATATTTTATATAATATCTCCGTATTTACCTTTATGTCATCACTTACGAAAATGTTATCCCAATTCTTCATTTATTTCTGACCATTTTATATTTTTACTGTAGAAGTTGTATTTTCCATATCCTACCCACTTTTTCATTTCTTGCTTATCTCTGTTTTCACTTGCTTTGGAATGGACTGTTAATTCTATGACATTATGGTCTGAAATACTCGCATTATAAACTATTATTTCTTTAACATAATTCATCTCGTTCACAAATACTAGGTCTAAAGTATTTTCCTTTCTTGTTGGCAGGTGATTTATTTGTTGAATGTTGTATTCTAGTAGCATATCTAATAGCTTTTCGAATTGCCTCTTATCTTATGCACTACTATTACTTTCTTTTTTATATGTATAAGTACATCCACAATCTCCTATTCGTTCTTTCCATTCTACGAAAGGAAAGTTGAAGTCTCCAGATAGGAGAATAGTCCAGTCCTTGTGATTTCTACATATATCATCCAATTTTTCTATTATTAAGTCACACTCTTTAGTATTAGGAGGTCTATATATTACTATGTTCATTAATTTTTCAGATTCAAATTCTACCGCTATTAGTTCACATTCTGAGTTACTATATTTCTCATATATTTTTCCTTGTTTTTTGTCTTTCCCATATATTGCGGTTCCCCCTTTATTCCTATTTTTTCTATCTGATCTATAAGTTTGGAACCCTTTTATTTGATCATCATTCCCAGTCTCTTGGGAATACCAGGTTTCACTTATATTCATTATATCTATTTTCTTTTCAATTTGGGTTAGTTCTTCTAAGTACTCTATTTTTCTTTTTGAGTTACTCGTAACTAAACCCTGCGCATTCATCACTATGATGGTTTGCGTGTTTTCTCCTTCATTTAATATTGGTAATAATAAGGATTTTCCCATGTCTCTTTCCTGTTCTGGTATGTTGTTCTTTTTTTCATTTCCAGAAATTCTGACATTAAGAGAGAGAGAGAGAGAGAGAGAGAGAGACCTGCTCTCCAAAAATACGATCCTTGATTAGAGTTATAAGTGTACAACTGTCAAGTACTATACGTGACCACAGTACAAAAAGTGAGCAAAAGCAGGTGACCCAACATTGTGTTGTAAATCTGTCAAGGTGTTTACAAACAACGCCTCTGTACAAGACATTGAAGAATGCCCTTGAATTTGTCGTGTGGTCCTGCTAATTCACACAGACAGTATTTACTAAGAACACAGCTGCCACAAGAACCACATACAATATTCTAAAGCTATACTACTTTTGAATGATATATCAATCCCTATTTTTGTGGCTAACAACACTGCAAAAGCTTCTTCTAAAGCTATATCAATCCAGAAATATATGTTAGTCCCTGTTTTTATGGCTAGCTAAAGGATTCTTACCACTTCAGTCAGGCAGAGTTTGATAATGCTAACAATTTTTCATTGCCACTATATTTTTTTTCCTGAATTAACTTTTGCCTTGAACTATGAACTATGACCCTTGATTACCTTGCTAGCTGTGGTAAGGTTATGACACAATCAGAACTGAGCAGAAAGCAGAAATACAGTAGTTCTTTTACATAAGGACAAATGTACAATGTATCTTTTTACAAAAAATTCAGTATTCAAATTTTCTGGCTGAAATTCTGACAAAATACAAGTTATTGGAAATCTGGTCATGATATTACTGAAATTTAATGGAATGATGGAATGATGTCTGTACACAGATCTGATATATGAATCACTATCTTGTTTCAGCACGTTGTCAATATTACTGTATCCAAAAAATTACAGGAGTACCTGGCTATCAAAATATTGCCATCATGCATACCCTAACAATCATGAAAGCTAATATTAACAAATCATTTAGAATTTTATAATGAATAATAAAACATACTGAACTACATGGCTACATATTAAACTGGTAATAAATTCAAGTACACACTACATATCCTGAAATTGATAATACAT